>NW_006921623.1:14054257-14054990 GCF_000298275.1 Orycteropus afer afer | reverse complement strand
TAACTTCTGTGTCTGTGTCAATTGGTTTCCCTTTTCTTTGTTGAAGAGGGTCTGTGCAGTCCTTCTATCTAGTCCGCCATCTTCCCAGCATCCTCTGTACCACAATTTATTTATCCATTCATCTGTTGATGAGCACTTTGGTTGATTTTATCTTTTCTTTCTTTCTTTTTTTTTTTGCCATTGTAAATAATGTCTCAGTGAATATGGGTATTAAAAGAGTCCATCATTGTGTTTCAGGTCCAACTGAATGGCACATAACAAAAACAACATATCTTGCATAAGCTTGGGTTAACAAAATTTGTAATGTATTTGCTATTTAGAAGTTTTCTTTTTTTCTTCATGAATTAAGAGGCTAGTAACTTTTTCACTTAATAAAAATTATCCTAATCACTAATGTCAAAGAAAATATAAACTCATAGAAAATTAATTTCAAAGGATAAATCTGAAGCTCAGAGAATGCAGAGGAATTTCTGTACATACATTCATAGACTTGTGGATTGTGTTTTACTTCCTGTGGCTTCCAGCAGGGACAGTGCTAAAGTCCACAATCATATTCATTCAGTCAATCAGTCAATAAATATTCATGGATGAATAGAAGCTAGTCTAGGCATTCAAGGTTTGCTGAACAAGATGGCAAGCTCCCTAGTTTCATGGAACTTAAGTCTAGTTACTCTCTCTATATAGTATAATATAGTATATAGTATATATATATATATATATATATATATATATA
>NW_006921623.1:14037460-14053774 GCF_000298275.1 Orycteropus afer afer | reverse complement strand
GGTTCAAACCCACCAGCCACTCCTCAGAAGGAAGATGAGGCAATCTACTTCCATAGTGATACTGCCTTGAAACCCAAGGAGGGATCGCTATGAGTTGGGTCCGCCTTAACAACAAATAACAACAACAACAAATATATATACACCAGCTGCCACAGAGTCAATTCTGACTCAAATCAACAGGCTTTCTTTTTAGGTGCCTCTAGGTGGACTCAAACACCAACCTTTTGGTTAACAGTCAAGAGCTCAACTGCACCACTCAATAACTCCATATGTGTATAGGGTAGGGATAAACTATAATCAAATAAGTAATTTTTAAAAAATGAAAGTGATAAGCTCTATAGAGAATATACAATAGGATTGTGGCATAGATAGTAACTAGGGATGATTGTTATTAGTTGCTGTTGACTCTATATTGATTCATGGCAACCCCACGTGTGCAGAGTAGAACTGCTCCATAGGGTTTCCAAGACCATGACCTTTCAGTAGCAGATTGCCAGATTTGTCTTCTGGGGAGCCTCTGAGCGACTTTGAAATGCCAACCTTTCAGTTAGTAGTTGAGCGCTTAACAGTTTGCACCACCCAGGGATCCAGGGGATGTTAAAACCCATTAACCATTGCTGCCAAGTTGATTCTGACTCATAGAAATCCTATAGGACAGAGTAGAACTACCCCATACAGTTTCCTAGGCTGTAGCTTTTATGAAAGCATATTGCCACATCTTTCTCTCATGCAGTGGCTGGGGGGTTTGAACCATTGACATTTCATTTATCAGCTGAGTGCTTACTGTGCCACCAGGACTCCTGGGGGATGGTGAAAAAACAAAACAAAACAAAAAAACATTGCCTTTGAGTCAATTCTAACTCAGGGTGACCTTATAAGACAGGGTAGAACAACTCCATAGGGATTCCAAGGCTGTAATCTTTATGGTTACCATTGTCTGTCAGTTTGTCATACTGTGATAGCTCACATGTTACTGTAATGCTGTAAGTTATGCCACCAGTATTTCAAATACCATCAGGGTCACTCACTGTGGACAGGTTTCAGCAGAGCTTCCAGACTAAGATAGACTGTGAGAAAGTATCTGGATATCTATTTCTGTGAAAAATTGGTCACTGACAGCCTTATAAACAGCAATGGAACATTGTGTGATGTAGTGCCCAAAGATGAACATTCCAGGTTGGAAGTCACTCAAAATACGACTGGGGAAGAGGTGCCTCCTCAAAGTAGTGTGGAATTAAATGATGTGAATAGAGTAAAGCTTTTGGGACTTTCATTTGCTGATGTAACATGATTCAAAAGGAGAATAAACAGGTGAAACATCCATTAATAATCAAAATGTGGAATGCACAAAGAATGAATCAAGGAAAATTGGAAGTTGTCAAGAATGAAATGGAATGCTTGAAAATCAAAGTCCTAACCATTAGTGAGCTGAAATGGACTAGTATTGGCTATTTTTAAGTGGTCAATTATATGATCTACTATACTGAGAATGACAAATTGAAGAGAAACAGTGTCACATTCATTGTTGTAAAGAACATTTCAAGATCTATCCTGAAATACAGTGCTGTCAGTGATAAGATAATAGCTATATGCTTACAAGGAAAACGAGTTAATACAACTACTATTCAAAGTTACACACCAATCATTGATGCCAAAGATGAAGAAATTAAAGATTTTTACCAATTTCTGCATTCTGAAATTGATCAAACATGCAATTAACATGCATTTGTAATTACTTGTCATTGGAATGTGAAAATTGGAAACAAAGAAGAGGGATTGGTAGTTGAAAAATATGTCCTTAGTGGTAGAAATGATGTTAAGTATATCATGATAGAATTTGGCAAGACCAATGACTTATTCATAGACAATATCTTTTTTCAACAACATAAACGGCCTCTAGAAACATGGATCTCACTGGATGGAATATGCAGGAAGCAAATCAAGCACATCAGTGGAAAGAGACAATGGAGAAGTTTAATATCATCAGTCAGAACAAGGCCAAGGCAGACTGTAGAACAGACCATCAGTTGCTCATATGCAAGTTCAAGTTGAAGCTGAAGAAAATGAAAAGAAGTTCATGAGAACCACAGTACAATCTTTGTATATCCCACCTGAATGTAGAGACCATCTCAAGAAGATTTGACTCATTGAACATTAATGATCAAAGACAAGACAAATTGTGAGATGCAATCGCAGATATCATATATGAAGAAAGCAAAAGGTAATTAAAAAGCCAGAAGAAAGACAAGACCAAAATGGATGTTGGAAGAGGCTCTTCAAACTTGTTCTTCATTATGGATGAAATGATGAAGTAAAAGAGCTGAACATGAGCTTTCAAAGGGTGTCTCAAGAAGACAAAGTAAAATATTATAATCAAATATGCAAAGATGTGGAGTTAGAAAACCAAAAGGGAAGAATATGCTTGACATTTCTTAAGCTGAAAGAACTGAACAAAAATTTCAAGTCATGAGTTGTGATATTGAAGAATTCTATGGGCAAAAAATTGAACAATGCATGAGGCATCATAAGAAGATGGAAGGAATACACAGAGTCACTGTACCAAAAAGAATTGGTTGAATTTCATCTGTTTCAGGAAGTAGTATATGATCAAGAATTAATGGTACTTAAGGAAGAAATACAGCTACTTTGAAGGCATTGGTGATAAAAAAGACTCCAAGAATTGATGGAATATCAATCGAGATGTTTCAACAAATAGATGCAACACTAGAAGTGCTCACTTCTCTAAGCCAAGTCATTTGGAAGATACCTACCTGTCCAACCAACTGGAAGAGATCCAGACAAAGGTGACCCAATAGAATGCAGAAATTATTGAACAATATTAATGCTACATGCAAGTAAAATTGTGCTGAAGATAATTAAAAATGGTTGCACCAGTACATCAACAGGGAGCTGCCAGACATTCAAGCTGGATTCAGAAGAGGGCGTGGAATGAGGGATATCATTGCTAATGTCAGATGGCTCTTGGCTGAAATCAGAGCATACCAGTAAGATATTTACCTGTGTTTTATTGACTAAGCAAAGGCATTTGACCATGTGGATCATACAAATTATGGACAACATAGAGAAGGATAAGCATTCCAGAACACTTCATTGTGCATCTATGGAAATTGTACATAGATGTAGTGGCAGTCATTTGAAAAGTACAAGGAGATTATTGCATGGTTTAATATCAGGAAAGGTGTGTGGCAGGGTTGTATCTTTTCAACATACTTATTCAATCTCTATTCTGAGGAAACAATCTGAGAAGCTGGACCATATGAAGAATATGGCATCAGGGTTGGAGGAAGAATGATTAAAAGGTACAATATGCAGATGACACAACCTTGCTTGCTGAAAGTGAAGAAGACTTGAAGCACTTACTGATGAAGATCAAAGACTACAATCTTCAGTATGGAGTACACCTCAACATAAAGAAAACAAAAATGCTCACAACTGGACCAATAAGCAACATCATGATAAATGAAGGAAAGATTGAAGTTGTCAAGGATTTTATTTTACTTTGATCCACAATCAATGGCCATGGAAGCAGTAGTCAAGAAATCAAACAATATATTGCATTGGGAAAATCTGCTGCAAAAGACCTCTTCAAAATATTAAAACCAAAGATGTCATCTTGATGACTAAGGTGCATTCAACTCAAGCCATGGGATTTTCAATTGCCTCATATGCATGTGAAAGCTGGACAATGAATAGGAAGACCAAAGAAGAAATGAAGCCTTTGAATTGTGGTCTTGGCAAAGAATACTGAATACTTTGGGCATGTCATCAGAAGGAGACCCATCCCTAGAGACTGTGTGGTAAAGTAGAGTGTTTGAGTCCATGTTTTCAAGCAACTGAAGCTCTTGGTTTAATTTAGAAAAAATTACAGCTAATCCTTTCACTGTAAAAATTTTTGACTACTTCTTTCTTTCCTCTTTCTCATTTCTTTCTTCATTAGCATTTCTTTCCACTTCAAAATATATTATATCCTGATTTGTGAATTCCCCTTCTTTTTGATCAATGAGGTATTCCACATTTTTAATATCAAGGTCTAAATTCAGTGGTCTTACCATATGGATGATTTTTCCATTGATCTCTTCCATCATATTATCCTGATCAAATGCTTGGAGCATGTTCACATAACTCAGTAATTTTTTTTCCATCTCCTCTGCATGTATTTTTCCATAACATGGTACTGGGAAGATATATTAACAACAACATGCACAAAAAACAAAAAATGGACAGTCATAAGGGCTGTTTATTGTGAATATGTTATAAGTCAGGAACTACCTATAAAAGTAATTTTTCTGGTTTCTTTTCTTTCTTTATGGCCCAGCCACACTTACACTACTCATCAACAATTATGGGTTGAATTGTGTCCCCAGAAAGTTATGTTGAAGCTATGTACCTGTAAATAAGACCCTATTTGGAAATAAGAGTTTTCTTTTGTTATGTTAATGGTATCAGATCACTGTAGGGTGGATCCCAAACCTAATCCTTCCGAGTGATGTCATATAAAACAGTAGAAGAGACACAGATACACACGAAGGGAAGATAAACGCCATGTGAACTTCTCTCTATAAGCCAAGGAATGCCCTGGGCTATTATAAAGAAGCACTCACCCCTAGAATAGGTGCCCTGATTTGACTTGTAGCCTCCAGAACTGTGAAACTCTAAATGCTTGTTCTTTAAAACCACCCACTTGTGGTGTTTGTATTATGGCAACACTAGGAAACTTAGACACAGACTAAATAAAAGATAACTAAATTCTCCATCCACAGAGATGACTCTTCTACATCTAACTTGCTCTTGTTGTTAGGTGTCATCAAGTTGATTTTGACTCACAGTGACCCTATGTGACAGAATAGAATTATCCCATAGTGTTTTTAGGCTATCGTCTTTACCAAAGCACATCACCAAGTCTTTCTTGTGGATCTGCTGGGTAATTTTGAACCACAAATGTTTTGGTTAGCAGCTGAGGGCTTAACCACTGAGCAGCCAGGGACTTCGATTTCCTCTATGATCCAGACAGTTAAGGTTGGAGGTGCTGTCCATAAATCATGGGGACATACACACTCCTCAGCTCTTGAGTCTTGGCAGTTATTATAAAATTTTGAATCCTTGAATTTCCTGATAACTCTGATTATTCAATGATTGAGTAGGCCTATTTGGAGAGCTCACTGTCTCCTAAGACATGTCACTCATTCCATTCTGTGAAAGACTCTATTAGAAAGACCTTCTATTTACTAAGCCAATATCTGTCTCCCCATAATATCTTTTCAATTGCTCCTATTTCTTTCCTGTACTCTGATAAAACAGGTAGAGAGCTGGGATTTTGGTCCATTTTACATATGATATTTGAGCAACACAGAAAGCTAATTCTTTTCCTTGGCATAGTGATGCATAAAACAAACAATCCCTCCACCCTAGCTTAGACAAATTCAATGAAATAAAACGATACAAAAAAAATTACAAAAATGTGTTTCTTTCACTGCAAATATTTCAACAGGGCCTATTTCCTAGCTAAGGATAATGTTGAGGAAAATTACGTTTAATATTCAGAGCAGAACAATAAGGTGAGTGTCAAGCACAGTGGTTAATAAAGTGAAGGAGAGAAAGAGAAGTCATAGGTGAGTGGTGAATTGTGCTTAATTAGCTGCTATCTGGATCAATGGTGGAAGAAGAAAGAGAAATTCCTTCCTAGGAAAGAAAACTGGGACAAGTGTCTTCTTGAAAGCAGAAGGATTCTCTCTCACATGAATAGGAATAAAAATATACATTTGGTGAGAAATAATTAGCTTTACTAAATATAGAACATCTCACACAAATGCTTGCACCTAAGAATAGCTGTCTGTGTACAGAGCATACACTGATTGCAGCAATAATAACAACATAGCATAGAAAAATAGACAATGAATGCTTGTATGTTAAATATAGTTCAAGAAGGTTTATTTTTCCTTTGTACTTTTTGAGGTACGTAGCTTCTTAGAACTAGTGGAAAATGTTTGCATTATACTATCAGTTCTAAAAATTAGTCCTTAACCCATACAGTTGCCTTCAGGATGGTGATAACCTTTATTGATGTGTCTATGCTTGGCTGCTAACCAAAGGTTTGGTGGTTCAAGTCCACCTAGTGGCTCTGTGGAAGCAATACTTGGCTATCTGATTCTGTAAAAATTACAGCCAAGAATACAGTATGGGGTGGTTCTACACTGTCACATAACTGACTGCTATGAGTCAGTTTTGACAGAAATGGCACTCAACAACAACAACATTTTTAAAAAAACTCTTCATTATGATTGGGTGAAAGTTTATAGAGCAAATTCATTTTCCATTCAACAGTTTATAAAGATTTTGTTTCATGACATTGATTGCAATGCCCACAATGTAACAAACAGTTCTCTTCCCACTTCCTCCCTGTGGTTATCCTTTCCCTTTGTCCTCCTTTCCTATGCATTCCTGCCTTCTGAGTGTTCTCCCTGAGCAAATACTGCCCTTCTGATCTCCCATGGTTGATTGCACTCCTTAGAACATAAAGAGTGCATTTCTCTGGTATAATTGTTCACCTCATAAGCCTGTCTATTGATTGGATGAAGGGTATGCTACAGGAGTGAGTTTAATTCCAAGATGAGCAATAATTTCCCTAAGTGTTTTATATGTATCGTCTCATTTAATCCTCAGTCCTATAAGGTAGTATATTATCTTCATTTTATAGATCTGGGAACTAAAGGTTTATGAATTTAAGCAAATTGCTCAAGTTCATGTAACAAGTGGCAGAACCAGACTTTGAATTCAGGTTATATAATTCAAAGTTCATGCATGGATGCCTCCTACCCCCATAAAGATTTTGAGTGAGTAAGGAGATTCATAGAAGGAAAGAAAGTGAGCTGGTGTACACTAAGGGCAAGCATAGATTCAAATGAAGTGGCATCTGAGACAAAACTTGGTTAAATAGAAGTTAGATGAAAAAGAAGGTGATTAGGGGTTGTTGTTGTTGTTGTATGCCATAAAGTCAGACCTGACTCATAGTGACCCCTCCTTGGGTTTCTGAGGCAGTATCACTACGGAAGTAGATTGCCCCATCTTCCTTCGGCGGAGTGGCTGGTTAGAAGGCAGAAAAAGGTGCTTTCATCAGAGGCAAGAGAGTGACATGGTACTCTGTATATATCTCTATATATGGAACAATATGTGATGATGGGAGTGGAGCTCTGGGTGGTATATTGCCTAAGGCATTTGACTGCTTACCAGAAGGCTGGATGTTCAAACTCACCAGCCACTGCTCAGAAGGAAGGTTGGGCAATCTACTTCCTTAATGATATTGCCTTGGAAACTCAAAGAGGTTGCTGTGAGTCAGATTTGACTCAATGGGAGTGAGTTTGCTTTTTTTGGGTTGGGAGTGGAAAAGAGACTGCTACAATATTATTTCCTGTCTTACATGTTCTTCTGTAGCCTTGCCACTTCTCCATCATGATATGGATTCAAAGCCCTTCTCCTTGAATATGGATGGGATTGTGATTCTCTTGTCACCAATATACAACGATAGAAGTGACACTTTTAAGGGTAAATCATAAAGGCAAAGCACCTTCTGCATTGTTAGCTGGGACACTTTCCTTCTGGGCCCTGAGCAGCCATGTAAGAAGCTCAGTGGTCCTGAGAGCACCATACTGTGAAGAGGACAAGATCACATGAAAAACCATTTGCGGGTATTCTGGCTGAAAGTTTCAGCTGAGGTCCCAGCCAGCATCAACCACTAGATATGTGAGTGGAGACACCTACAGATGATCCCAGTCTCCAGTTGTGATAGTTAGAGTTGTGTGTCAACTTGGCTAGACCACAATTCTGAGTGGTTTAAGCAGTTGTGATGATATTCCCATGATAAGATTGAATATATATGTTTTGAGCAGCCAATTGGTTGAAAGGGAGTTTCCCTGGAGGTGTGGCCTGCTTCCAATATATTTATGGACATCCTGGGAAAAAGACACACTCTTCTGTGGATCAGCATCTTGTTGTGCTGCCTACAACTGTCCGTGAGTGAACAATCCACCATTTGGCTTGGAGTTCTTGGATTTGTTATTTGTTGGAGTCAACAGCCAGTATACTGTCTGCCAACCTTGAGCTCATCAGCCCCTGCAGCTGTGTGGGTCAGGAAAATCCTCCAGCTTATGTTTAATCCAAGAACTTGGGACTTGCCAGCTTCTATAATTGTTTGAGCCATTTTTCTAAGATAAATTTTTCTTTCTCTCTATATATAAGCTTTACTGGTTTTGCTTCTGTAAAGAACCCAGCCGAACACACCAGTTGTCAAATTACTGTAGACTTTAATTCTTCCCACATGAGACCTCAGATATTATGCAGAAGAAACAATTGTCCTCACTGGGCTCTATCTGAATCTCTGACCCAACCAATCATTGTTTTCTGCCACTAAGTTTTGGGATGACTTGTCACACAGCTATAGTAAGTGGAATGGACGGTTGTATTGTGTAAGCCGTTAACTAAACATATCTGAGGTGAGAAGAGGGACCTGGGCTAGAGATTTAGCCCTGGGAGTTTTCCACATACAGATGATAGTTATAGCCCTAAGAATTGATGAGATAATCCAGGGACACATGTAGAATTAAAATAGAAGATGTTTAAGAGTGTAACTCTGGGAAATGCCAATATTGAAGAAGCAGAAAAGGAAAAAGATCAAGGAAAAGACCAAGAGAGAGGCATCAGAGAAAGGAGTAAATCCTGGAAAGAAGGTTATTAAGGAAGGCAAAGAATAAGAATGTTTTATGGAATAGGAAGATTAACACTTTTAGATGCTGCGGAGAGAGTACTGGAAATGTGACAACAAACAGATGACCTTGTCAAGAGCACTGTCAGAGAGGAGAAAGGGTTCTGGGCAGACTGAGCTGTGGGGAGGGTGGGTGCTTGCTGTTAGTTGCCTTCAAGTTGACTCTGACTCATGGTGGTGGCCTTATGTACCATAGAACAAAATGTTGCTTGGTCCTATGCATCTTCATGATCATTGATATGTTTGAGCCCATTGTGTTGGCTATTGTATTAATCCACGTCATTCAGGGTTTCCCTTGTTTTCACTGGTCCTTATTTACTAAACATGATGTCCTTTTCTACCAATTAGTATTTCCTGACGACATGTCCAAAGTAAAACAAAACAAAACAAAACCCTGCCATTGAGTTGATTCAGACTCATAGTGACTCCATAAGGCAGAGCAGAACTGCTGCATAGTGTCCAAAGTAGGTTCTTAATAAATATTTGTTGAATGAATGAATCTGAGGTGGCGAACTCAAATCAAGTGGGTGATAGGTGGAATAAGAAACAGCCAGAAGGAAAGTGAAGATTAATGGAGTATGGGTGACAAGGAGGGGGAATAGAAGAGGTTTTCTCATTTGTTGGTGGAGCTTCATACTTCTCTCCCAGCAGCTGTCCCTTGTGACCCTCTGTCCATGCCAGCAACTGGGGTAGGACTTGCACAGAGCCCACTGAATTTACCCACAGTGGCCAGTGCTTCTCCCAAGTCCCAGTTCTGAACCCTTTTACCACATTATAGCACTACCTCGATGACTGTGATGTGAGTGAGTTGCTAACATTTCACAGAACTTGCACTTCTTTTGTTTAATAAGAGGTGGGATCTGGGGAAGGGAGAGAGCAGTCAGCTAACTATAAAACAGGATCACAAACTGCAGACTAATATACAAGTGCCATGGAAAAAATTCAAAAAAATATTTTCTATTCTGACAGCACCTTTCTTATTCCAAAAGCTCATAACACTTTATAACTCAAATTTGTTCCTGAAGTCACCTAATCCAGTGCAAACATGCCACTTCCTTTGTTGGAAGTGGAAGTCAGGGTAAGAGAGAAAAGAGACAGGATAATCCTTTCAGACGACTTATAATTTTCATTTTTTTCACTTATAGTCAGGTTAAGAATGAAACACCTTGGCTTTTTTCCCATAACCAAAAGACTTTTTATTGACTTTACACTTTCCATTTTATATTATCAATTCAAGCTGAATTGAACTTGCCTACAACAGATTCTTGACACATGGCTTAGGGATGAATTATGCCAAAATCCTGATTTTCATTAAGTAGGGAGAATCTTCATCTAAATATACAGTATAACATAACATTAAAGGGAAAATATTTTCATTTTGCTTCCCTTCAGGCATCACTGTTTCTCTGTTGGACAAAAGTCTATCCTGGGCAGGAGAAATTCTAGGTCAATGGAAAATTATGATCGCTTGAAGCAAGCTAGGGAAATGAGTGAATTATGGATCTTAGCCAAATCATATGCCTAAGAGGCCAACTGAGACTAACCAGGACAGCAAAAATCCTTTTAAAAATGATCATTAAAGTGTTCCTGCCTTCCAGTCACTTGCCAAATACTGTGTGTGTGTGTGTGTGTGTGTGTGAGAGAGAGAGAGAGAGAGAGAGACAGACTCCTGCAGGTCTTTACATTCTAAAGTAGCTTCTTACATGAAAGGGGAAAATCTTTATTAATATCAAGTAGTCAATTTCTTCTGAAGGAAAACCAGTCTTGGAGTCTCCTTCATGCCTTAGGACTTTGTTTGAAAATCAATGCTTGAAACTAGTGCCCTCTTATTATGCCACTGAAGTCAAGTAAAAAGACTGCCAATGACATAGCATTTTTCCTGCCAGATCATCATGAGACTGGACTGCTTCCAAATTTGCTTTTCCCCATCTCCTTGAACTTGCTATAAACAAAAAGAGCATCATAAAAAGACTCTAGAACACTCTTTTCATCTTTAACAGATGTAGTATTCACAATTGTATTTCTTCCATATATATAATGGGTTCACTGAAGAAGAACATTTAAGTCAAGTGTAGGGGTCATCAGAGTGGTCTCATCCAGGGACATGTTAGATTCCAGAATGGGCTCTGTAAGATGAACACCCTATAGGACAGACCACAGTCTGTGTCTGCAGTGACCCATATACTGAGGATCTTCTTCCTTCTTCCCTTTTTAGGCCTCTGTCATAATTTTCCCAGTCCCAACAAGGGGTCCTGGCAAAGTTAATGTGTCTGGAACAGTGTGACCCAATGTTATACTCACTAGGTGGTCCTGTCTCATGGCACTTCACTCTTGTCATTCAACTTGTTAAAATGTCACATAGTAACATGATTATCCCTGCCCCCCCCCCATTTTTCTTGGGTTACTTGATTTGAAATCTCATTTATAGGGACTTATTTATTTAGGAAAAGTAGAAGTAGAAAGCAGATGACCAAGACATTGTTCTTTAAAGTAATTTTAAATTCTTGACCATCTTGGGTCTGATGGTCTAGTTTGTTAATTATTTAGGTTCTTTAATATTAATATCTCCAGCTGCTCACTTGCTTGTAGATTATTATAGTACTAATTAGCAACTGGGACATGGAAAGGAATGAAAGTCATAGCAAGCGTTGTCGCTGTTTTCCTTCTTTCTGATCTGGATAGGCATAAGATTGAAGATCAGAGATTATACTTGGATTTTTCTATGTCTTTTACTAGTGGGGAAAGGAGTGCTCCTTAGAAGTGAGAATGGTGACAATTCTATTTGCTTACTTCAGATGCACCATCAGGAAAGATCAATCACTAGAAAAGGATATCAAATTTGGTAAAGTAGAAGTTCAGCAAAAGTGAAGGATATTCTCGGTGAAATGGATTGACACAACAGGAGAAACAATGGACTCAAACATATGCCTATGGGGGCTCTCATTACTATCAAGACCAAAGAAAACCCAGGAGTGGAGTGCATCCTTTGGACCTAAGATCCCTGTGCTGAGATAGCAGAGAGATGAAAGAGAGATGGTGGCAGCAGACCAGCAGAGCCAACAGAACCAAAAGACCAGTGCAAGACAGAGTGGTAGGCTTGCTAGCCCACCGGGTAAGAAAACTGAATGCCTTCAGGACAGGAGGTTTGCTTGCACAGTGGAGTGCACTTACCTATCAGCAGAGCTAAAAGAGCTTTGTAAGGCTTGCATGAGCAGGGCAGAGGCCAGGCCAACAGGCTGAGGACCAAAAAGAGACATGCCTATGGCATGGCTGAAGGGAGGCTGTCCTAATCAAAGAATTGTATCCTGAACATTCCCGAACCTGAATTGTAACCTGTTCTTCCCTAATAAACCCCATAATTGTGAGAATCACCTATGAGCTCGGTGTGGCCTTTGCAATGAATTATTGAACCCAGCAGAGATGTAGAGAATGCCATGGAGGGATGGTTGGTGTCAGAATTGGTAAAAAATGGTTAGAAGGTGGTGGCATATCTGGTCTCTGTAACATAGGTATCAGCCTTGGTTGCTGATGGTGATACTGTCTCCCCCTTGTGAAGTTACAGGAGGTCAGAACATATTCCACCAGGCCATTTTTTCAGCTGGCATCAGGGAAGGGATTCATTGGAATGCCCCCAGACTCAAGAAACATGAACTTTGTAAAAGGAAGAAGGAAGCGGCATGAGAAGTGAAACTTTTGATTCTTAGATTGTTACTTTGCTTGTTACCTGTAATGGCTGAAAGGAATTTAAGAGCTATGCTATAGCTGAAGGAAGAAAAGCCATACTTGCAGTGGTTTAGGCCAAGAACCAGGCCGATTATGACTGATTGTTGTTGTTGTTATGCTGTCAAGTTGGACCTGACTCATAGTGACCCTTTCTTGGGTTTCCGAGGCAGTATCACTACGGAAGTAGATTGCCCAACCTTCCTTCTGAGATTAAGACTGATAGGTGGCCAGAATATACTGATTCCACTTAGCCAGTGGGCAAAGGCCATATGCATGGAATGGGAAGATAGTCAAGGTATGCAGAAGAGAAGAAGAAAGTGGAATGTGTTAAAAAAGAGTTATGTGTTTATCTGAATATACTATGGATATTGAATGGTTCTCCTACTTAGTGTTGAAAATAGATCTAAATATATGCTAGAAGTGAATATCGGGTGTGGATAACAGACTTGTGTAAGTCAGCCTTCACCCAATATTTGATTGGCTCTATTAAAGGGGAATTAGAATTTGCCCTGTAGGAACACAGGCTTTTTGCTATAGCCTGTATATAGAGTACTAGGGGTTTAGGTAAAAAACCTTGAGCCCCATCCTTTGATTTGCATTTGAAAAGACATGTATATCAACCTAGAGCTGCTGAGAGAACAGGAGATTTGCATTTGAAGGAAAGACCAGCAGAGAGAGAGAGAGAGAAAGAGAGTGAGAGAGAGATAGGGAAATGACTGGCTTTTTGAATTTTGAGGTTTGTCTTTGAGTGCTTTGAGGCAGGAAAAAATCACAGTCCATGAGAAAAACTCCCTCCAGGACTAGAAGTTAAAGGGAACTGGCAAGTAAACAGGCTGGTATGTTTGCTTGCTGTAACTATCTGGGACCACTTGGTAAGTGGGAGTGAGAGAAGTGCAGCAATGAAGAAATGGGTTGAGTTTGCCACCCAGTGACTTGGTCCACAGAGGCTGGTCTGAAGTGCAAGGAATGGTGTGGACTCCTGAGCCTAAGAGCATTGACCTAGCCCATGGGGGCTAGGGATGAGAGAGAGAAAGAGAGAGAGAGGGAGAGAGGAGGAGCTGTCTGGTCTGAAGTACAGGGAGGTGTATGAACTCCCTAGCTTGCACTGAATACCCATTGACTAAGTTTGGATGGCTAGAACTGAGCTGACTAGAAGCTGCCTAAATGAAGAGAAAGATGTTTGACACTGTGAACTGATCTAAATTGCTGCATTGTGATGATTGCTTTGGACTGGACTTTGCTTATGGATGCAGATGCTCCAAGTTCCAACCAGAACAGAAGATTCTTCAGATCAAGGAACATGCTTGTCTCTGTTACTGGGCATGGGGGTGGGGGTGGTCTTTGCCTTCTACTGACAAAGAATTGAACAAGAGAGGCAAAATGTCCACATGAATCAAAGTTCATTGAAAAGAAAGGAGAGCGGAGGGGCTTTCGCCTATGCTAGTCTCCAGTCTCTCACCAAACAAAGAATTTCCTAGGGTTTATAAAGGGTTTTAGGTGGGTGGGGGCGGGGAGGTATCATCTTTATTCATAAAATGGAAGAGGATTTCTGAGAAAGAGGTGGGGTTATGAAAATCAGGTGTGTGTGAAGAAAGTAGCCAAGATGTATTCTACTGAAAGAAGTTCTGCTGTTGGAACCGAGAATAAACCCTATTCCAAAGGTTGCTGAGCACATGCATGATGTCTTGGACCTTGCTTTGAATCCTGGCAAGGGACTCCTGTTCTCGACTGCCTCTGGTGGAAAGTCACTTGTTGGTCAAGTTGAATTTTACTGCACATGCTCTACATCTGGTGAAGTACTTGAAGGACAACTCAGGAGGTTTATCAGCATTTTAGTATGGTCAAGTTTGTGAGGCTTTTGAAATGTAATTTCTTGTCTTGCCTAAGGGCCTGGCTTGCTAATCTCAAGCAATTTTCTATCACCAGAAGCAATAGTTATGTGGTGGTTTGCCACACAACTATTCCAAGAATACTGAGTCAGAGGCTGCTTGATTCAGCCAGCCCTACCTGTCTCATCTTCTCAGAGTACTGGTTTGATGTTGTTGTTGTTGTTATATGCCATGGAGTTGGACCTAACTCATAGCAACCTTTCCTAGGGTTTCCGAGGTGGTATCACTATGGAAGTAGATTGCCCAACCTTCCTTCTGAGGAGTGGCTGGTGGATTTGAACTGCCAGCTGTCTGGTTAGCAGTCAAGTGCCTTAGACACTATGCTACCAGAGCTCCTACTGGTTTGATAGGGATAGGCAATTTAGAAATTGGCTATCTAAAATGGGGGAAGACAAAGTCATGAAGTGGCTGGCTTACATGCTTTCATGAGGGTGTGCTCATACTTAAAATGATTGGGAGGAGCAAGTTTATCCTTCAAATGAACGATAAGAAAAATTCATAAACAAAATGAGCTCAGCACAGAAAATTGTATGGAACAAAGAAATCAGTGACACCACAAAAAAAGACAACACAAAGAAGGCAATAAATTCATTCTGTTTGATAATTACACTGAATGTAAATGGATTAAATGTACCAATCAAGAGATAGAGAGTTGCAGAATGAGTAAGAAAACATGACCTATCAATATGCTGTCTACAAGAAACACACCTTAGAAACAAAGACAAAAATAGACTAAAATTCAAAGGCTGGAAAGAAATATATCAAGGAAATGACAACTGAAAAGAGCAGTAGTAGCAATATTAATTTCTGACAAAACAGACTTTAAGACAAAAATGACCATAAGAGATGAGGAAGGACATTACATAATGATTAACGGATCAATTGAACAAGAGGATATTGTTGTTGCTGTTGTTATGTGTCATCAAATCATCTACAACTTATAGCGACTCCTCCTTGGGTTTTCGAGACAGTATCTCTACGGAAATACATTGCCCAATCTTCCTTCCAAGGAGTGGCTGCTGGGTTTGAACCTCCAACTTTCTGGCTAGCAGTCAAGTGCCTTAAGCATAACACCAAGAGGATATAATCTTATTAAATGTCTATGCACACAATAAAAGAGCATCAAAATACATAAATCAAACTTTAAAATAATTGAAAAGAGAAATAAATGACTTCATAGTAATAGTTGTTGTTGTTGTTGTGTGCCGTCGAGTCGGACCCGACTCATAGCAAACACTCCTTGGGTTGCCGAGGCAGTATCACTAGGGAAGTAGATTGCCCAACCTTCCTTCCGAGGAGTAGTTGGTTAGCAGTCAAGTGCCTTAGACACTATGCTACCAGATGTTAATACACAACTGTCAATGAAAGATAATTAGAAAGAAACTCAACAAAGACACAGAAGAACTAAATAAGACAATCAACCAACAGGACGTTATAGACAGAGCACTTCACCCAACGATAGCACAGTATACATTCTTGTGTAGTGCACATGGAATATTCTCCAGAATAAACCACATATTAGGCCACAAAGCAAGCCTCAATAAATTAAAAACATTAAAATACTGCAAAGCTTCTTCTCAAATCACAATGCTAAAAAATTAGGTAACAATATGAAGATCAAGGGGAAACAAACAAACAAACATGAAAACTGAATAACACCCTCCTTAAAAACTACTGGATAATAGAAGAAATAAAAAAAGAAATTGAAAAATTCCTGGAATCAAATGAGAATGAAAGCACAACATACCAAAATCTTTGTTGTTGTTGTTGTTGTTAAGTGCCGTCCAGTCGTTTCCAATTCATAGCGACCCCATGCACAGCAGAACAAAACACTGCCCGATCCCACGCCAGCCCCACAATCCCTGCTATACTTGAGCCCATCATCGCAGCCACCATGTCAATCCATCTCCTTGAAGGCCTCCTCCT
>NW_006921623.1:14026059-14034400 GCF_000298275.1 Orycteropus afer afer | reverse complement strand
GGGAAGATATCAAGAACATTATCCATGAAGAAAGCAAGAGATCACTAAAAAGACAAGAAAAGAAGAGAAGACCAAAGTGGATGACAGAAGAGAAAATCTTTGAGACACAGGAAAAGCCATAATTAGAGAGAAATTTATAGCAATAATTGCACACATCAAAGAAGAAGAAAGAGCCAAAATCAACACCTTAGCTCAACATTTCCAACAATTAGAAAAAGAGCAGCAAAAAAGCCACAGTCACCAGAAGAAAAGAAATAATAAAGATTTGAGCAGAAATAAATAAAATAGAAAACAGAAAAACAATAGAAAGAATGAACAAGACCGGAAGTTGGTTCTTTGAAAAGGTTAGTATAATCAACAGACCAATGACAATTTAATAAAGGACAAGAAGGAAAATATGAAAATAATAAGAAAAGAAAAAGAAATGAAATGGGTCATGTCACAACAGAACCAACTGAAATAAAAAGATAGTATCAGAATACTATAAAGAATTGTCCTCCAAAAAATTTGAAAACCTAGAAGAAGTGGACAGATTTCTAGAAACATACTACTTACCTAACCTAACACAGAAATAGAAAATTGGAACAGACCCATAACAAAAGAAGAAGTTGAACAGGTCATCAAAAAACTACTAACAAAAAAATATCCTGGACCAGATGTCTTCACTGGAGAATTCTACCAAACATTCAGCTGACACAAATCCTACTCAAACAATTCCAGAACATAGAAAAGGATGGAATACTTCCAAATTTATTTTATGAAGCAAGCATAAGCCTGATACTAAAACTAGCAAAGACACCACTAGAGAGAAAAATTACAGACGAGTATCTCTCATGAATATAGATGCAAAAATCTTCAAAAAAGTCCTAGCTAACAGAATCCAACCATATATCAAAAAAGTAATACATTATGACCAAGTGACATTCATACCAGGTACACAAGGATGGTTCAACATTAGAAAAGCAATCAACATAATGCATCACATAAGTAAAATAAAGGAAAAGAACCATATTATCATTACAATTGATGCAGAAAAGGCATAAAATCCAACACCCCTTCCTTATTAAAACTCTTAGGAATAGCAGGGAAGTCCTCAAGATAATAAAAGGCATATATTGCAAAACCAACAGCCAACATTATTCTCCATGGAGAAAGACTGAAAGCATTCCCCTTGTGAATGGAAACAAGACAGGGATGCCTTCTAGCACTACTTCTATTAAACATTGTATTGGAAGTCCTAGCCAGGGCAATAAGGCAAAACAGGGAAATAAAGGCATCGAAATTGGTAAGGAAGAAGTAAAACCATCCCTATTTGCATATAATATGATTCTGTATAGGGAAAATCCCAAAGACTCAGCAAGAAAAGTACTGGAACTAATTGAAAGATTCAGCAAAGTGGCAGGGTATAAGATCAACATACAAAAATCAGTTGGACTCCCATATATCAACAAAGAGATCTCTGTAAAGGAAATAAGGAAATTAATACCATTTACAATAGCTACTAAAAAAGATAAAATACTTAGGAATAAACTTCATCAGTGACACAAAAGACCTATACAAAGAGAACTATAAAACATTCCTACAAGAAACAATGAGACTGACATAAATGAAAAATATGACATAAATATCATGCTCACTAATTTTGTACGAAAAGAAAGAGACCTCAGATCAGCAAAGCACTACTGAAAAAGAAGAACAAAGAGGTCTCATATTCCCCAATTGCAAACGTATACATCCACAGTAGTCAAAACAGTTTGGTATCGGTACAATGCCAGACACATAGACCAGGGTGACAGAACTGAGAACTCAGAAATAGATTCATCCATCTATAGACAGGTGATCTGTGAAAAAGGGCTGAAAACCATTCAATGGAGGCAGAGATAATCTCTTTAACAAATGATGCTGGCAAAACTGGATAACGATTTGCAGAAAAATGAAACAAGATCCACACTTCACACCAGACACAAAAACTAACTCAAGATGGATCTAAGACCTAAATGTAAAATCTAAAACTATAAAGTTCATCAAAGAAAAAATAGGGACAAATTTAGGGGCCCTAATTTATGGCACAAATGAACTATCAAACATAACCAAAAATGCACAAACAGCAGAAGATAAACTAGATAACTGAGACCTTCTAAAAATTAAACTCCTATCCACATTAAAAGACTTCTCCAAAAGAGTACAAAGAGAACCTACAGGTTGGGAAAAAATATCCGGCAATGATATGTCTGACAAGCGACTTATCTCTAAAATGAACAGAAAACTTCAACACCTCAACATCAAAAAGACAAATAATCCCATTAATAAATGATCAGAGGACATGAAAAGATACCTCACCAAAGAAGTTACTCAGGTAGTCAACAAACAAAGAAAGGCTCATGATCATTAGCAATCAGAGAGATGCAAATCAAAACAAGAGATCATCTTACCCCAGAAAAAATAGCAAAGTTCACCAAGAAAACAAGAAATGCTAGCAAGAGTGTGGAGAGATTGGAACTCTCATACACTGCTGGTGGGACTGTAAAATGGTACAATTGCTGTGGAAAATGGTATGGTGCTTTCTTAAGAAGTTGGAAATAGAAATACCATTTGATTCAGCAATCCCACTAAAATCCAAAAACCAAACTCACTGCCATTGAGTACATTCTGACTCATAGCGACTCCTCCTTGGGTTTCCAAGGTGATACCTCTACAGAAGTAGGTTGCCCAATCTTCCTTCCAAGGAGTGGCTTGTGGGTTTGAACCAGACTTCTGGTTAGCAGTCAAGTGTCTTAGGTGCTACACCACCAGAGCTCTTAGCTACTAGCTATATAAAGAAGTGAGAGCCAGAACAGGAATAGATATATGCACTCCCATGCTTATCACAGCACTATTCCAATAGAGATGGCAACAACCAAAGTGCCATCAATAGATGAATGGATAAGCAGTCTATGGTAAATACACATACAACATTAAATAATAACAAAGAATTGGTGAAAACACATGGATGAACTTGGAGGACATTATGCTGAGTGAAATAAGTCAATTACAGAAGGACAAATATTGTATGAATCCACCACTATAAAAGCAAGAAAAGATTTACACATAAAAAGAAATTTTCTTTGTTGGTTACCAGGGATGAGAGGGTAAGGGAGGGAAAATTGCTAGGTAGTTAAGAGGCATGTGCTGATTTGAGATCAAGCATGGGAGAATGGAAGGGATGTGTATGCTCAGGGGGCAGGAGTGCATGGGAGGGAAGGCCACAGGGAAGAGGTGACTATGGGGAGAAAGTGAAAGGGGAGTTGTTGCATGTGGTAAATTGTAGTCAGTGTCATGAGACAAAGTGTATGTGAGCTGCTATATGGAAAATGAAATTGCTCTGTAAACTTTCACCCAGATCAAAATAAAAATTAAAAAAAAAAAAGAGTTGTGTTGATTTGGGTGAAGGGAAAGGTAAGCAGTGGGCAGCACAATAACACTAAGGAAAAGGAAGGCTTGGAGTGGTATACAAGAAGTACAGACAACAAAGGCAAATACTTTTATATATACAATACTGCATTGTCAATAATAACACAATTTAATCTATGGGTGAATACATAGGTAGGTAGACAGGCAAGATGATCAGGTATGGGAGGAGAATGGGAATATACCCATGACATATAGTATATAGATATATGGATATATAGATGATATTTCTACATACATATTTGTGTGTGCTACAGGAATGTTCATATATAATACAGCTAACAGGGGACAAAGTTATGATAACTTCTTAACCACAACCAAACACCCTGAGAGAGTGAGTCACTGGGCCCATAGGCTTGGGATGATGGTCCCGGGGTACATCAAGCTCAATTGGCACAACATACTACACAAATATATTGTTCTACATCCTACATTGTTGAGTAGTAACTAGAGTCTTAAAAGCTTGAAAGTGGCCTTCTAAGAGGCAACAATTGGTCTGTTCTTTTCTGGAGCAAAGGAGAGTGAAGAAAATCAAGGATGAATGGAAAGAATTAGTCCAAGGGACTAGCGGACTGTGGGAACCTCCGCCTACATGACCCTGAGACCAGGAGAATTAGATGGTGTCTGGCTACCACTGCCAACCACTCAAAAAGGGATTAAAATGGGAGATCCTGGATAAATTGGGAGAAAAATGTGGGACAAAACTCAAAATCATAAAACAGACCAGGTTTCCTTGTCTGATTTCTTTTTCTGGTGAAACCCCTGAGTCTATGGCCCCTAGTCACCCTTCAGGCCTGGAATTGAACTCACTCCCAAGGCTTAAGCTTCAGCCAAACAATATACAGGCCTATTAGGTGAATTACATCAGATAGGCGCTCTACTTAGAACAATTAGCTATGGGAGTTCAGAAGGGCATTTGATCAGGGAGAAAATTCAGACAGGAATGCATAGGAAAGAAGGACACAGGGAAAAGGTAACCACAGGGAGAAAGTAGGAAGAGAGCTCTTTACATTGTGGGGATTGCAATCAATGTCATCAAACAAAATGTGTATGAATTGTTGAATGGAAAATGAATTTGTTTTTTAAACTTCCACCCAAATCCCAATAAAAACTTTAAAAACAAAAATACACTTATAAAGATAATGCAAGAACGAGCAACATTTTTTCTGTTATGCACAAGATCTCCATAAATCAGAGACAACTAGAGTGCAATTAACAACATGACTCACCTCAAAAAATTAGTCCTCTCATAAAAAAAAAAAGAAAGAAAGGAAGAAAGATACTAGTTCCCATTCTTATACTTTTACAATTTAGAAGACATGTATGTCAACACATTTGTTAAAATGAAAACTGGTAAATTTGCACATCTGAGAAGAGTTAGGGGAGCGGTTGTATGAGTCTTCAAAGGAAAAATACATTTTAAAAATATGACTCAGATACTCAAATGCTTACTTAAAGTTTATCTTGTCGTTGTTGTTATGTGCCGTGGAGTCAGATCCAACTCATAGTGACCCTCCTTGGGTTTCCGAGGCAGTATCATTACAGAAGTAGATTGCCCAATCTTCCTTCCAAGGAGTGTCTGGTGGATTTGAACCGCCAGACTTCTGGTTAGCAGTCAAGTGCCTTAGGCACTATGCTACCAGAGCTCCCAAAGTTTATCTTGGATGTAGAAAATATTTCTACAATAAAATGTCAATAGATTTTATTGTAATGATTAGATTGACACAGAATGATACAATAGAAAGGATGGAGAATGAGGAATTAAGAGTATTGGGCAGTAGTCTTATCTTTGTTAATGGTTTACTGTGGGATGTTGGGCACATTACTTCCACTCTCTGAGCTCCAACTGTCATGTTGTCATGTGGACAAAATAAGGAAATTGGTCCTTATCAGTGGTTTCAACTGTACATCATGGTGTCCTGATGTCTGCAGATGAGGATAAGTTTAGGTGGGGAAAGGAGACTTTAAGTCCTCCACCCCTGCGTCAACTAGAGAAGCTCAGTTTTTATCTTTTTCATATACATGTTGGGTTCCATGCAAGATTTCATTTGAAGACAATTTTCACGGCTTAAAAAATCTTACAAAAAGTTAACTAGAAGATCTCTAAAGTTCCTCTCAGCCATAACATTTTGTGTAATTATTTCAATGCTTCTCACCAAGAGGATAATCACTGATTTGTTTATGGGAGACAAACCTAAGTGTACAAGGCATCCTACAGGGCTGGGGTGGAGGAAGTAAGGAAGAAAGGGAAGAAGTAAGAAAAGGAGGGGGAGAGGGAAGGAGGGAAGGAAAAAAACAAGGGATATTAAAATCTGTGAACATTTATGTGATATATGGTACAAAAAAGGGCAGAGAACAACTTGTGTACATGGTGGCTACATTTTTTGCTCACCATGCTTTGTTCACTCATGCACTGAACTCTCAATCTTGTTCCTTTTCAATAAAATCATTGCAGTTTTTAAAAAAATGCTGTGAGAAACAAATGGTTAAATTTATCATAAATCTTTTTTCCTAGTCTTTCTCTTATTTACTTCCTTCAAAATTTCATTTTATTTTGGAGTATCCTGAGTTCTCACATTAGCTATTACATATTTCAGAACAAAACTCTCAAAGACCCCAAAGTCAAAGACAAGTACTTGGGATTTCTTCTCCATGTAGCATGTTAGGTAGCACAAATAGGTGACAATTCCCTACAACTTCATTTGTGGTTGTTAGTTGTCATCTAGAGTCATTCCGACTCATGGCAAACCCATGTGTGTGGTGTAGAACTGCTCCATAGGGTTTTCAAAGCTGTGACTTTTCAGAAGCAGATTGCCAGGCCTGTCTCCCAAGGTACCTACACAACCTAAAATCATGTTTAGTAGTATCTCATTGGAGATCACTCAAATCCCTCATAAATCTTTTCTCCAGGTGAAGTTAATCAAAGTGCTGAGTGTTGCTAGAGGACAGAAATCTAAATCTTACCTTGTTTGACTTATTATTATTATTATTTTTTGCCATAAATATATCTTATGATGTCCTAAAAAATAAATTGTTTTATGCTGGTGCCTCATCTAGCTCTTAATTCTATTTGGGCTTGTTTCTTTTAATGTATAATCTATTAAAGGAATGGGCCATATTTTAACAGAGTCCCTAAATGCAGGTCTGTATTTTCCAGGGTGCTCTGAGGTATGTGCCTCTAAATGCCACTATTATTTTAAATGCAAAAATTAGCCTTTGGTTGTTGCTGTTGATTTTTTAAAGTTGTTGTTGTTAGGGGCCGTCAAGTCATCTCTGGCTCATATTGACCCTATGCAAAGCAGATCAAAACAGTACTCAGTTCTGTGCCAGCCTCATGATCTTTGCTATACCTGAGCCCATCATTGTAGCCACTGTGTATATCCATCTTGTTGAGGGCCTTCCTCTTCTTTGTTGACCCTCCACTTTACCAAGCATGATATCCTTCTTCATGGAATGGTTCCTTCTGAAAACATGACCAAAGGAGGTGACACAAAGTCTGGCCATTCTCATTTCCAAGGAGCATTTCAGCTGCACTTCTTCCAGGACAGATTTGTTAGTCCTTTTAGCAGACCATGGTACTCTTAGCATTCTTCTCCAACACCACAACTCAAAACCATCAAGTCTTCTTTGGTCTTCCTTATTCATTGTCCAGCTCTCACATGCATAAGAGGCAAATGAAAATACCAAGCCTTCAATCAGGCACACCTTAGTCTTCAGGGAGACATCCTTGCTCCTCGTCACTTGAAAGAGGTCCTTTGCAGCAGATTTGCCCAATGCAATATGTCATCTGATGTCTTGACTGCTGCTTCCATTGGTGTTGATTGTAGAGCCAAGTAATATGAAATCCTTGACAACTTCAACCTTTTCTCCATCAACTGTGAAGTTAGTTGTTTATTGGACCAGTTGTAAGGATTTTTGCTTTCTTCATATTGAGGAGTAATCCATACTGCAGACTGTAGTCTTTAATCTTTGTCAGTAAGTGCTTCAAGTCATCTTCACTTTCAGCAAGCAAAGTTGTGTCATCTATGTATCGCAGGTTGTTAATGAGTCTTCCTCCAATCCTGATGCCATGCTCTTCTTCATATAATCCAGCTTCTTGGATTATTTTCTCAGTATACAAGTTGAATAAGTATGGTGAAAGGATACAACCTTGACACACTTCCTTTTTGATTTTGAACCATGCAGTATCCCCTTGTTCTGTTTGAATGACAGTCTCCTGATCTATATACACATTCCTCATGAGTACAATCAGGTGTTCTGGAATTCCCATTCTTCTCAATGTTATCCACAATTTGTCATGATCCACAATCAAATGCTTTGACATAGTCAATAAAACATTAATAAACATCTTTCTGGTATTCTTTGCTTTCAGCTAAAATCCATCTTACGTCCATGTCCTCTTTGCTTTCAGCTAAAATCCATATCCCTCGTTCCATGTCCTCTTCTGAATCCAGCTTTCATTTCTGGAAGCTCTCTGTCAATATACTGCTGCAACCACTTTTGAATTATCTTCAGTAAGATTTTACTTGCATGTGATATTAATGAGATTGTTTGATAATTTCCACATTCTGTGGGATCACCTTTCTTTGGAATGGATACAAATATGGACCTCTTTCAGTCAGTTGGCCAGATAGCTGCCTTCCAAATCTCTTGGCATTACTGAGTGAGTGCCTCCAGTGGGGCATTCATTTGTTGAAACATCTTAATGGGTATTCCATCAATTTCTGGTGACTTGTTTGTCACCAATTCCTTCAGTGAAGGTTCTACTTCTTCCTTCAATACCATTGGTTTGTTATCATATGCCACCTCCTGAAATGGGTGAACATTGACCAGTTCTTTTTGGTACAGTAACTCTGTGTATTCCTTCCATCTTCTTTTGATGCTTCCTATATCA
>NW_006921623.1:14017074-14025874 GCF_000298275.1 Orycteropus afer afer | reverse complement strand
TCTTTTCTTCCTTTCCTCTCTTTTCAATGATCTCTAGCTTTCTTCATGGATGATGTTCTTGATGTCATCTCACAATTCCTCTGTTTTTTGGTCATTGATGTTCAATGCATCAAATCTATCCTTTGGATGGCTCTAAATTCAGGAGGGATATAATCAAGGTCATATTTAGACTCCTGTGGAGTTGTTTTAATTGTCTTCAGCTTCATCTTGAACTTGCATATGAGCAGTTGATGGTCTGTTCCGCAGTCAGTTCTTCGCCTTGTTTTGGCTGAAGATATCAAGCTTCTCCATTGCTTCTTTCCACAGATGTAGTCAATATGACTGCTGTGTATTCCATCTGATGAAATCCACGTGTATAGTCATTGCTTATGTTGTTGAAAAAGGGTATTTGCAATGAATAAGTCGTTGGTCTTGCAAAATTCTAACATGCGATCTCCAGCATAATTTCTATCTTGAAGGCCATATTTTCCAATTACCAGTGACTCTTCTTTGTTTCCAACTTTTGCATTCCAGTGACCAGTAATAATCAACACATCTTGATTGCATGTTTGATCAATTTCAGACTGCAAAATTTGGTAGAAATATTCAATATCCTCATCTTTGGCTTTGGTGCTTGGTGTGTAAATTCGGTTAATAGTAGTATTAACTGCTCTTCTTTGTAGGTGTATGGATATTATCTTATCACCGACAGCATTATACTTCAGGAGAGACCTTGAAACAGTCTTTGTGACATGAATGCCATGCCATTCCTCTTCAATTTTGTCATTCCCAGCATAGTAGATCATATGGTTGTCTGATTCAAAATGGTCAAAACCTGTCCATTTCAGCTCACTAATGCCTAGGATATCAATCTTTATGTATTTCATTTCATTTTTAACAACTTCCAATTTTCCTAGATTCATACTTTGTGCATTCCATATTCCAATAATTAATGGATGTTTGCATCTGTTTCTGCTCATTTTGAGTTGTTCCACATCAGCCGATAGAGGTCCCAAAAGCTTTACTCTATCAATGTCGTTAAGGTCGTCTCTACTTTGAGGAGTCAGCTCTTCCCCAGTCAAATTTTGAGTACCTTATGACTTAATGGGCTCATCTTCTGGCACTATGTTGGACAACATTTCAGGGCTGTTCATAAAGTTTTTGAGTAATATATCAGACAGTGTTTCACTGCTATTTATAAGGTTTTCACTGGCCAAGTCTTTGAGAAGTGGATGGCTTCTTTCTTCTGAGTCTGTCTAAGCCTGTATTCTCTGTTGAAACCTTTCCACCACGGGTGACACTCTTGGCATTTTGCAACACAGTGGCATAGCCTCAAGCTTCACAACAACACGTTAGCCACCACAGGATGACAAACTGACAGACAAGTTCTGTCTCCCATATTTGTTCCTAACCCCTCTCCACCTGCCTTGGCCTTAATATAGAGCCACACCCAAGCAAAAAGCAGCTTCCAAAACCCCAGGCCTACCTACCTCAGTCCCTGGCCTTAATAAAGAGCCACACCCAAGCGAAGCAGCCTCCAAGTTCTGGGTCCACCTGCCTCTGGCCCCTACCTTAATAGAGAGCCACACCCAAGTGAAAAGCAGCCTGGTAGCATAGTGTCTAAGGCACTTGACTGCTAATTAGAAGGCTGGTGGTTCAAACCCAGCAGCCACTCCTCAGAAGGAAGATGGGGCAATCTACTTCTGTCCTGATACTGCCTTGGAAACCCAAGGAGGGGTTTCTATGAGTCGGGTCTGACTCGACCGCATATAACAACAACAACAAGAAGCCCTGGGACTAAAGTAATCCAGGAAAAACTCATATAGTAAAAAACACTAAACTGTATTCTGTAGTCTTTTGAAGCATTTTTCCTTTGTTCATCCAAGATTCTATAATGCTTCCCTAACTAACCAGGAAACAAAGTAAGAAAGATCCCTTTATTCATAGGAATTGTCTTCTATTTAAGTAAAGTCTTTAGACCTCTTAAGCCAAATTCCTATTAGGAAAATTGCATGGTAAGTATTTAGTCAAGGGTGGCTGTTGGTAAACCCATTCTTCTTGGTGAACCTCTCACTTTCTAATATCATAGCTAGGTCCATTGTTATAAGAAGCAGACCTTATTATTAATTTTTTGGAAACTATCCATAACAAAACATATACCCATTCAACAGTTTTTATATGTGCAGTTCAATGACAAAGTTTACATATTCACATTATGTCACTATTTTCACTATTTCTACTCATATTGTTTCACCACTATTAACTTAGACTCTTTGCCCCTTAAAGTTCTCATCTGTGTTTCAGAACTACTGTTGTAAATTTGAAAGAGCCTTGGTGGCACAGTGGTTAAGCACTTGGCTGCCAAACAAAAGGTTTGCAGCTCAAACCCACCAGCCTCTCTGCAGGAGAAAGATGTGGCAGTCTGATTCCATAAAGATTTCAGATTTGGAAATCCTATAGGGGCAGTTCTTTTCTATCTTATGGGGTTGCTATGAGTCAGAATCGACTCAACAGCAAGGGATTTGGTTTGGATTGTCAATCTGATCTCATATAGATAATTAGTTAAAAGAGCAGGATGCTCAAGGCAAGCATTTTTTATTAACTGAGTTAAACTATATTTAGTTTAAAAATTACTTCATGGGATAGTTTTTGTTCAAGGTTTAAAAGTTGTTTCCAGGCAATAAATTTGGGAGTTTACCCAGACAAAATAGATCCAATAAGTCTGGTTTTCATGAGCATTTGAAGTTCTGTTCTACATTTTTTATCCCTTTGATCAGAATCCATCTATTGGGTCTTTGATCAAAATCTTCAGTAACAGTTCATTTATTCTGGTTGCATGTAAAGGAGACAGTATTTCATGGATGCAGTTAGACTTGCAGTCCATTTCCTTCTCTGTGTCCTGGTCTCCTTTTTCCTCTGTTGCTCCAGGCAAACAGAGACCGATTTTCGTATCTTGAGTAGCTATCAGAACTCTATTTTAACATATCATCATCTATCTATTATCTATCTATCTATCTTTATCATCATCATCATTGTCTATAATCATCTTTTATCTATCATCTATCTATTATATCTATCTATCATGTCCTCATGCAATTGTAAGACCAAGAGTGCAGGGACTGTGTTTATTTATCTCCACATGTCCCATAGTATTTGACCAGGAAACCAGACAATATTTGAGGAATTTTAAGAATTTACTACATGTCCAAAGACTGAAATCCAAAATACAGAGAGATAAGTAGTAGACTTCTAACCCAATTATTACAAATTCTGATCAGATACATTGAAATGGATATATTCTTAAGAAACCATAGCAAGAGCAACAAACTACCACTTATGTAAGGTACTATCATTTTAAATAAGCAAGCCCACAAACTTTATCATTTGATCTTCCTAAGGTAGCAAAAGCATTATGCTGCTCATATTACAGATGAGGAATCTGAGGTTCAGAAAGATTAAGTGGCTGGTCTTATACAGCTAGTGAGTGCTCAAGTCAGGATCAATTGCAGGCTAAACATACTCTTGTCTACATGGTGCTATAAATGAGATAAGGAAAAACGAATCAGTGAGTCTTTGTATGGTCCCCAGTATGTCTTATCATTATATAAAAGTTTGGGTATCATGAGTTACTGCTAAAGTGAGGGGAAAAAAAAAAACCTTATTCCACAGCAAGCTATGGTTGTCTCAAATGTAGATAAAGGAAACAAAAATGTAAGGGGCTGAGATAATCAGCTATTTCTCTCTGTTTTCTACTTTACTTGGATGAATGGATTCACCAAGGAATTCTTCAGTGACTATATCTATACAAGAAATATATTGATAAGTGACCATATGTTTCAAGCTCAACTAGTTTTCATAAAGCCAACAAGCTACTCTGTGAACATTTGTATGAGAATCTGTGACTTTGCAATGCTTCTTCACTCATGAATCTCTCTCCCTCTGACAATATTCTAGGACTTGGCACATTGCAGCCTCTCTACCCTATATCCCATTTCCCTCCTTTGGGAATTCTGCTAGTATTTGCAGTAACTGGAACCAGATTGAGAGAGCCGGCATTCATTGGACATTAGTAGAAGTACCTGGTGAGCACTACTTACTGGAATCTGGACCACATGGCCATGTAAAAGCTATAAATTCCAAATTTTTACAAGGAAAAAAAAGACAAAATTCTGAAAAGAAGTTTGGTGTACTTTGGCATAAGAGAGATAAGAGGCTAGCCAAAAAGGTTGATTAGTGACTGCTAACAAGGAAATATTAAAAACAAAACAAAACAACTCTGCCATTGAGTCAATTCTGACTCATAGCAACATGATAGGACAGAGTAGAACTGCCCCCAAAGGGTTACCAAGGCTGCAAATCTTTATGGAAGCAGACTGCCATATCTTTCTCCCATGGAGCATCTGATAGGTTCAGCCTTGCAGTTAGCAGCTGAATGCTTAACCACTGCACCACCATGGCTCTTTAGAAATCACAATAAAATCAAATCACACTCACTGCCATCAAGTCGATTCTGACTCACAGTGACCCCCTTTGGTTTCTGAGGTGGTACATCTTTATGGAAGTAGATTGCCCAGTCTTTCTTCCACAGAGTATCTGGTAGGTTTGAACCACCAACCTTCTGGTTAGCAGTCAAATGCCTTAGGCACTCTGCCACCGGAGCTCCTTATATTCCAAACAGATCAAGCAATTATTCCTGACATATCCATCCAAACCCACATATACCATGTGTCTTTGTGTTTTTGTAACATTATTCGTTATACCTAGAAATACCCTCTTTTCTATCTCTGTATTTCAAAAGCCTACCTTCTCTAGGCCTAGCTCAAGTGCTTCTCCATGAAGCCTTCCCTGAATTCCAGGCTCACACTAACCCATTCACCCACCTGTCAGCTGTAACTTCTCTCCTTCTGAAATTCCACAGCACTTTAGGTATGGTTATTGATATCCATCTCTTGTCCTTCTGGGCTAGTTCATTTCTGTATGCACTGCTCCTACCCACACCCTAGATGCATTCTCTGCATTGTTCCCTGCCCTAGAATGCTGATCCCTATACACTTTGTGAACTGGGTGCCTTGTTTGTCAGCCTTCATTTAGGCCCTGTCAGTGGGAGGCACCAGTTGGAGATTAGAGGTTCGGGAAGAGAGACCTTCCCTGCTCCATCCCTGTTTAGCACCCCAGATCAGCCAGCAGCTCCATCAGTCCATGATTATAGCTTCTGCGAAGTGGCTGTTCTTCTACTCTCTAGCTCTCATCAAGGTCCATTAATACTATTTCCTTCCCCAGCTCCTTCAGCCACAGAGGTGGTAATGGTTTGTTACTTAAGACATATCACAGAAAAACAAAAAAACCAAACCTGTTACCGTCTAGTTGATTCAAACTCATAGTGACCCTCAAGGACTGAGTAGAATGGCTCCATATGCTTTCCAAAGCTGTAATTTTTATGGAAGCAGGCTGCACATCTTTCTCCCACCAACAGCTGGTGGATTTGATCCATTGATCTTTTAGTTTAACCACTGTGCCACCAGGGCATCTCCTTATCACAGAAGCCTTCATCACTCCTTATTTGTTCTTATACATGCTCACAGCTCTATGGGTGGTCCCTTCATACAATTTTATATGTACTATCTATAGTAAATTCTTTTGGGATTCTGACTTATAACATTTCTTATCAGATATTAATCTTGAAGATACTACTTGCATGGCACAAGGAAGGGCTAGGGAGTGGGGCATTTTTGAGTTGAGGTCTAGTTCTGCCTCTCACTAATTATGGAACATTGTGCAGTCCTTTCCTCTATCTTAGCTTCAATTTCAACATTTGTGAAATGAAAGCTATGTAAGGAATCATATAAGTTTATTTTGAGGATCACATGGATCATAAATGGGAGAGCACTTTGTATGTCTTTGTACAGAGTTAAATGTTGCTATGGTTCATCTTGTAATGCCTCCCAGTGTAGTAGGTGCTTAACTAATGAGCTGTTCATTGCAGGTTTGTTGGATGGTGGGACAGACGGAAATGATTGTCTTCAGTGTAGTTTTTAGAGTCAGCTACCCAGCAGGGTAGGAAGCAGAGGATCCACTTATAAAAGCTTCTTAGTAATAAAAGATGACTTATAAGGGAGGTTTCTGGTGAAGATCTATTTTGTTCAAATCTATGTTGCTGTTGTTGTTGTTATGTGCCGTCGAGTCGGCCCCGACTCATAGCGACCTCTCCTTGGGTTTCCGAGGCAGTATCACTATGGAAGTAGGATTGCCCAACCTTCCTTCCGAGGAGTGGCTGGTGGGTTTGAACTGCCAGCCTTCTGGTTAGCAGTCAAGTGCTTTAGCCACTATGCTACCAGAGCTCCCATTCAAATCTATAGTCATACTGATTTTTTTGTTTATTTGACCTAACAATTACTAAGAAAGAAGTGTTGTAGAGATCCATTTTGAACTTAAAATAAACTGTAGCATATGTGGTAGAAAGGAAGAGGCTTCTGAATGTTGGCTTGGGGCTTCAGATGAAACTAACATGGCTGTGGAGAAGACTTGTCTACAGCCTTGACCTCACACTTTGAAAAGAGCTGGATTCTTTAGGAATACTCTGCTGCCTCTCACAGATAAATATTTCCTTCTTTATCCCACTTTTGGCACTACCAGCATCTCTAACTGGCTTCATCTGATGAGGTCACATTCAACTTTCCCTATGGATGTACAGAGCAATCTTTGGAAAGCCAGTACTAGATCTCAATTGAGTTTGTAAGTGTGCATTTGAGGACCATTGTGGACACATGGGAATAAGTGTGCATTATCTGCAGAGAACTTCCATCAGAATACAGGGTAAACAATGTTTGCAAAAGTCCCTGTGGGAAATAATGGAAGGTCATTGTCCTCGGTGAGACTGGATGTGTTGGAGCAATTTAGACCACTGAGAATGACCATATGATCTCCCTAGGGGCTCCAGAAGCTTAGGAGGGTCAGTGCCACACTCTTGTTTTCTTGGGCAAACAGGAAGGAGAAGTCAACCCAATTCTCTCAGAGCAGAAGAAAAAGAATTAGTGTAAAGGACATAGGGAACAGAGAGTACACCAAATCCCTCAGCCAGGGATGTTTATAGAAATGACAATACTGTCCTTTGTAAAGGCAGTTTTACAAATCACATATTTGAGGACATTTAGTTGTAAAATAAACAGGCTCAAGACCTCAATTGCCCCACCAAAAAGAGCTGCAATCGCTGAAGAACGCCTGAAGGGCCAAAGATAGAGCAGCCTTAAAGGCAGCCAGAGAAGAATGCCACAGAAAACTCAGGGAAGCTCTGTTCAAGGACAGGAAGTTTTAAAATAGTGCCTGGTAAAGGCTGGAGCCAGGTGGACTTGGCAATTCATCATTTGTGTGGGAAAAAAAAGCTCCTAAACATACTCCATGTGAACGTCTTTATGAAGGTGTTTTGTGGTTTGGAATAACTGCACTTCCTGTGCACTGTGTCTTACCTCCACTGCAAAGCTAGGAACCTGTCCATCATTTACACCTTCTCAGTCTCTCTCTCACAGGCTAAAGATAATGCCCAAAGGAATGTCTTACATTTTCCCTACAATCATTTCTCTTTAGAGAACCTCAAATATTCCTTTGACTGAATAACCCTTCTCTGTAACAAATCTTCCACAGCAGGCCAAGTCTATTCTTAGTGTTGATCAATTCACGAAAAGAAACTGTCACCTCTTTCTTCCCCATTTTCTCTTCAGTTTTCCTGGTCTTCTGAATCCATAACCACAGCATCATATTTGTTGTGTTCTGACTATTTCATAAGCACACTTAACAAAAAACCCCACAACTTCCAAGGTGGATTAGGGATGCTGTTAGTAAGTCTGACTCTGCCACCCCTTGTGAGGGGGCTGGACCACATGAGGCCCCATATGACAAGATTGGGTTTACATAGGAAGATCACTCAGAGGTGGATCCAAATGAAAGTCCGATGTGAAACCCTGCCTCACAGTAGAACGGCAGTTTAACAGCCAGAAAAGTCATTTCAGTCATCAAATCTGAAAGCTCAGAGCACAGCAAAGGATCAGAGGTCAAGTGAGTGCCTGGGTAGGACAGGGAGTCTGGAACAAGTTAGGAATGAAGCATGCAGAACTCATTTTTATTCAGGGCTAGCCACATGGTGCTAGGAGGTCCCCTCAACACAATAGGAGCAAAGACAGGGCAAATAAGAATCTCTTTGGGCAGCATGATTCTGTCCTATTGGCATCTGAGCTTCACCTATCGAAAAATAATACTCTTTTTCTAACTCACTGGAGCACCTGTTGTATCAGAGATTGACTAAATAATGTTAATTAATCGACTTTTAAACATTAAAGGATAAATACTGCCAATATTCCTACATGCTATAAAAATGTCCATAATGCAGTATAAAGCTAAAAAGGGATAAAGTTAGGACAGATTCTTAGCCACAACTAAGCACCTTGAGGGAGTGAGATGCCAAGCCTGTGGGTTTGGACCTACGGTTGCTTGGGACATCAAGCTCAATTGGCACAACATAGTGTTCAAAAACATTGCTGAGAATTAATAATCCACATGATATAATCCAGATAATGAGGTCATACGATTAATCAGAACTATCTAATTCATGCAATTTACCCTCCATGTCAGGTAAATAGGAGCCTAATGGCTGTTGTTTTCACAACAGTACCTTTTAACAATTCTCCTTTCACTTTTTATATTTATCTGTTTTGAATTTTACTATATCCACATAACAGTCTGGTAGCATAGTGGCTAAAGCACTTGACTGCTAACCAGAAGGCTGGCGGTTCAAACCCACCAGCCACTCCTCGGAAGGAAGGTTGGGCAA
>NW_006921623.1:14013729-14016974 GCF_000298275.1 Orycteropus afer afer | reverse complement strand
TACTTCCGTAGTGATACTGCCTTGGAAACCCAAGGAGGGGTCGCTATGAGTCGGGGCCGACTTGACGGCACATAACAACAACAACAACAACACATAACAGTCAGTGAATATTAAATCAGTTGCCATGGAGTTTTCTCCAGCTCATGGTGATCCGACTCATGGCGACTCCATATGTGTCAGAATAGAAATGTGCTCCATAAGGTTTTTAATGGCTGAGTTTTTGAAAGTTGATTACCAGACCTTTCTTCTAGGGAGTCTCTGGGTGGAAACTCCAACTTTTTGGTCAGCAGCTATGTGTATTGTTTTTACTACCCACACACTGGAACTCTAAACAAATTTTAGCTGATTAAAATATATATTTTTGTGTGTATATATATATATGTGTGTGTGTGTGTGTGTGTGTGTGTGCATGGAGCTCTGGTAGCATAGTGGCTAAGGCACTTGACTGCTAACCAGAAGGCTGTTGGTTCAAACCCACCAGCCACTCCTCAGAAGAAAGATTGAGCAATCTACTTCCGTAGAGAAACCCAAGGCGGGATCACTATGGGTTAAATTGACTGGACGGCAGTGAGGGTTTTATATATATATATAATCATATAATATCTCTAAAACCCTCAATGAAATGCTTTGTGTAACATTAAAGTGTTCCTTTGCTATTGTTACTGAGACCATTGCCATATGTTCTGACCATGGTTTTTCTGAGTATCTTTGAAATGTGATCACCTCTGACATATCAGAAAAATAAAAAATCAAGAGATATCTCTTCTATCCAACCTAATTCCTGTGAGGTGCCCCAGGAGACACTGAGCATGCCTGCTTCCAGATGGGGATGCATAATCTGAATTGCTGGTAAGGCCGGGAATTTATAGATCAAGCAGCCAAGAGAAGGCAGCTAAGTAAAATGATGCATGACACATAGTAGAGGGAAGGCTGCAGCTGCATGCAGTGAAGCGCTGTGCCCTTACTACAGGAAGCTGTTGTGCAGACAGTAGCTAATAACACAAAGCTAAGGCTGGATTGTACCATAAGACCAAACAAGAGGCAAGAATGAAATCCTCTTTCATTGTAGGGGGTGGGTAGCACTTTGAGTTACAGAGCAACCTTAGCAAAAGAGAATTCATACAGGAAGAGAAACATTCTGCAGCTTAGTTATACCTGGGAGAATTTCTCCAAGAGCTACCTACTCCAAAAAGGCCTCAGATATTTCTCTGAGTTTGATAGAGCCCCAGTTCCCTTCAGTTGAGTTAGGAACTGTGTCTCAGAAAATCTGTTTAACTGCAGAGCCATCACTTGGGAGGAGAGGTTGCTCTAGCCCTCATTAAAATATTAGCAGACATAGTGGCTCTTTTGTGAATAGTGTAGACCATGTGGTATCCCAACAGTCATTTAAAGAAATGAATTATTCGATGAACATTCATTGAATGCCTACCATGCACAATGGGCATTGGGGTTGTGACTGTGAACAACATGTGATCTCTCTGCTTTCAAAGAGCTTGTGTTCTAGAGTGAGAGACTCAACAGGACCTTACAGTGTGATTTCCCTACTCAAGAGGTGGTACAGCGTGGATAATAAGAAAGCAGACTCCAGAGCCAGATGCCTGGATTTGCATCCTGACTCTGTTACTTCCTTGCTGTGTGATCTAGGGTGGGTTACTTACTTAACCTCATTGGATCTCAGTTTCCTCATCTATGAAATGGGAATATTAATACTGTAAAACCTCATAAGTTGATGGAGAGGATGAATACAACCTGACAACATTGAGCATGCAAGAGTTAGCCTGATGGAGAGACAAAGGGTGTTCTGGAAATACATAGGAGGAGCACAGCATTTTGTTATGTGGGAGTCAGAGTGGGCTTCCTCTTAGAGAGTGACTTCTCTGTCAAGAGGCAAAGGGTGAGCTGGGCTTAGCAAGTAGGTGGGGCACTTGAAGCCTGAGGAAAGAGGGGGATGGTGTGTGCAATAACCAAGGAGTGATGTTGGCACATATCCCCTCAAGTAATTTGAGGCTTTCATGTTGCCTGATTGATTTGGCAAGAAAAACAGGTTTACAAGTTTGCCGCATTCACCAGATGATAAATGGTCATTTCTCAAATACTTCTGTTTCACAGAAGGTGAACAGCCCCTGATAGATTTAGTTAGCTGCCTTCCTTGCTATGTTTCCATACCTCTTAATGACATTCATCACAAAGCACTGTAACTGTGTTCTTTTCTGCCTCTCGTCAGGCTCTCAGCTCCAGCATGGTTGGGCCTGTTTCTTTTATGTGCATCCTGGTGTTCCCAACATCTAGAATAAGGTATGTTTATAATAGATGCTCAGTAAAAATGTATTGACTAGACAAGGTGGCCAGTTTGTGACAATTGATTAGTCTAACTTATACACCTTGGTAATATGCACTCCTTATACCAATGCCACACAAGTCCCTCCATTGCCTCTATTGACCATAAAGGGGGACACTCTAAAGCTTATGTTTTTGATGACCACCTCCCAAGTTGCCCTCTCCCTCCTACTCAGGGAATCACTTCAAACTCCCACTTCTAATATTGGACCACATCACCAGTACCCAATCTCTGAATAATCTTAAATTGTCCATTTCCATATGTTTTATCCTTTTCAGAAAGAGCATTAAAAAAAAAAAAAAAAAAAGTTAAATTAGTTTATGTACCACAGGACTTCTCTGGTATTTTAATTTGCTATTGATACAACAACAGGAGATTGTCTGATGAACAAAATTTGTCATTACATGTGTGTTTTGATTAAGGCATTTGATTGCTAACCAGAAGTCTGGAGATTCAAGCCCATCAGCCTCTCCTCAGCAGGAAAACTGAGCAATCTACTTCTTTAGAGAAGGAGGGGTCACTATGAGTCAGAACCGACTCAACAGCAGTGAGTTTTTCTTTTTTAAATTAATTTGTTTAATAATTTATTACTTTTGTTGTTGTTGATGTTGTTTTTCATTCACAGAGAACTTTTAATCTCTCCATTCTTCCAGGTACAAAAGTGTTGTTGTTAAGTGCCGTCGAGTCATTTCCGACGCATAGCGACCCCATGCACAGCAGAACGAAACACTGCCTGAGCCCGCGCCAGCCCCACAATCCCTGCTATACTTGAGCCCATCATCGCAGCCACTGTATCAATCCATTTCCTTGAAGGCCTCCCCCTCTTTCGTCGACCCTCCACCCTACCAAGCATGACATCCTTCTCCAGGGAATGGTCCCTTCTGACAACATGACCAAAATTGGTGAG
>NW_006921623.1:13992512-14011654 GCF_000298275.1 Orycteropus afer afer | reverse complement strand
AACCCACCAGCCACTCCTCGGAAGGAAGATGGGGCAATCTACTTCCGTAGTGATACTGCCTCGGAAACCCAAGGAGGGGTCGCTATGAGTCGGGGCGACTCGATGGCAAACAACAACAACAACAACAGAGATTGAGAGTTTCAACATGCAGAGCACTACCAGGCAAGGGACATTTTTTTTGTCCTGACTCAGAGCCCCTGAGTACCTTTTTAACGTTCCCTGAGAGAGATCGTTTGAAATTCAAGGACATTTTCAATGCAACATTGCAAAGCCCATTTCTACATCATAAATAACAAATCTTGTGAAACTGGGGTCAGGTTCATTTTTAATCTAGTGACTTATTGCATGCACATTGAAACCAGGAGGGAAAAGACCTCCTAAGATGTTTGCATGGAAGTGTTGAAGTCAGGGAAACATGTCTGTTACTGCACGTGTGGGGAATGCCTCACGCCTTCCAGGACTGTGGCCCCAAAGGACACTGCAAACCCCACAGAATATACAAGAATTATTTACTCATTTATTTATTCAATAAATACTTATTGAGAAACCACTCTGTGCAAGGTACCAAGGATACAGTATGAACAAGATAGACATTGTCTTCATGAAAGTTACATTATCATGCAGAGAGACAAACAATAAACATATAAATAAACAGGGAAATTCCAGATAGCAGCAACTATGAAGCATATACTGCAAGGAAATAGCAGTAAAATTGATGAAATTGTGGAGGCACTTAGCTAAAGTGGTCAGCTGTCTGTGGACAGGACACTTCAGCTGAAATTGAATGTTGAGATGAATGTCACCATATGAAGATCTGGGTGAGAACACTCCAGGCAAGCGAGTGACAGAAAATGGACCACAGTTGTGATTACCCTACTCCTGTTAGACTCACTCATCACGTCAATCACAACCAGGCCATTTCCAGATTAACTAGGTCTCCTGTGTGACATAAGGCCAGTGGCACTCTTCACATGCATTCTGATGTCTTTTTCTCCTTTCAGTAGAAGTGTTAGAACAAAGGCTCTGAGATAGGATGACACTTTCTATTGTTGTTGGTAGTCAAGGAGTCTGTGCCAACTTGATGATGACCTCATATATAACAGAGTGAAGCTTTGCCTGTGTCATCTTTGTGGTCATTGATATATTTGATCCATTGTTGTGGGCATTGTGTCAGTTTATCTCATTGAGAGATTCCATTGCTTTCACTGGCCCTCTACTTTACCAAACATGGTTCCTCTGGATGACACTTCCAAAGTGAATGAGTTGAAGTCTTGGACAATATTTTGTGATTCATAGGGTTTTCATTGGCTAATTTTGGAAGTTGATTGTCAGACCTTTCTTCCTAGTCTGTCCCAGTCTAGAAGCTCTACTGAAACCTGTCCATTGTGGGTGACACTGCTGATATTTTAAATAATGGTGGAATGGCTTCAATTGTCACAGCAACAGGCAAGCCACCATAGGATGACATGCTGAGAGATGTGTGGTAGTCTGGAGTTAGATTATTGCTAAGTTAAATCTTACACGTGCCTTCAAAGAAGTTTAATTTTTTCATTTCTGCTTTGTAGCATTCTGTAGCTCTGGCATTTTATGCAGGTAGGACCCTAATAAAAAATACATAATTAGTGACTATAAATATAGGAAAAGAAGGACATTCTATGGCACTTCCTCCTGATAAAGTTCTTGCACCCATGCCCAAGTTCACTTGTCACCTTGTGGGCAAAAATACTGTGTGAAAGGCAGGCCCTGGTGGAATGCCTTTACCTTCCTAGTCTAGGGTAGACTTTGGCCAGCCTTTTGGTTGCCTGTAATCCTTCTGCTTAATCAGAGGTTTGATATAGATGCACAATTATTGGACTTTGTCAGGGCAGTTGCTTGACATTTTCTTGCTCTGGATTCTCTCCAGGGCCCTCAGGATCCCTGTGCTATGAGATTAGGATTTTGTGTGTAATCCAGGTGCTCCAGGGAGATCAGATCTTGGTTTTTTTTCTTAGAACCATAGCTACTTGTAAATAAAAAGAAAGTTTGGGAGTTGAGAGGAGTCATGACACTAGAAATATAGTACTACATACTCTTTAAGAATAGATGACTAAATGAGACCGAGAATACTCACCTCTTCCATAAGTTAGATGGAGTTTTTTTTCTTTTTCCAATTTAAGTGACATTTCATGATTTTCATGACACAGGACTATGCATGTATCCAGAGAATTTCATACTCTGTCTGAGTGTAATTCCCTAATTGAGTGATGTTTTCTTGGTTAATCTCAATGTCACTATCCTTAACAAGAGTTGATAAAAATGTTGTATATAATGTTTCCAGATTAGGAAAGAAAGCCTGGAGAGCTACTTCTGAAAAATCAGCCAGTGAAAATCCTCTGGATCACAACAGAAGATTGTCTGATATCGTGCTGGAAGATGAGCCCCCCGGAATGGAAAGCACTCAAAATACACAGTGACTGCAACAATGGACTTATGCATGCCAACAGTCACGAAGACGGTGCAGCACTGGGCAGTTTCATTCTGTTGTACATGGGGTCGCCGTGAGTCAGACCTGCCTCAACAGCAACTAACAATAACAGTTAATCCTAGAACAAATTAAAATTTTCATTTAAATCCAAGGTAGCTTTTATTTCTTACAATCAACATTATTTATCTATAAAACACTTTCTGCCTTTAAAAGTGGATTAATTTGAAATGCTTTTTTTTTTTTTCTTTTTGCTACTTATGCAGCACATTTGACCAAAGTCTCCCAGGATATCTTATGTAACCGAAAATTCTTAAAAGAAAATAATTACCAATTCTATAGTGACATGCTTTCTTTTCTTTTGTAATTTTTATTGCGATTTGAGTGAAAGTTTACGGAGCAAATTCATTTGCCATAAAGCAGCAGTTCATACACATTTTGCCTCATGACACTGACTGCAATTCCCCACAATGTAACAGCTCTCTTCCCACTCACTCCCCATAGTTACCTCTTCCCTGTGTCTTTCCTTTCTGAGATGACCCCTCGCCCCGCAAGCTGTCTGCCTGTGGAAACACTGCCCTTCTATTCTCCCATGATTGATCTCTCTAAGTAGTGTATCCACCTGACGTAAATGTTCAGCCCATGTGCCTGCCTATTACTTGGCTGGAAGCCAGAAGAGTGAGTGCAATTCCAGAACTGAAGGGTAGCTAGGGGCCCCAGTCTCAGAGGTCTCACCTGGCTCTATCAGACCGGTAAATCTGGTCTTTTTTTTTTTTTTTTAATGATTTTGAGTTTTGTTCCACATTGTTCTCCCGCATTATCCATGAGCTCCTACACTGATCCCCCTCTGAGTGGTTGACAGTGGTAGCTGGGCACCATCTTATTCTTCTGGTGTCATGGTCATATAGGCTGAGGATCACATGGTATACCAGCAGTCCCTTGGACTAATTATTTCCATGTGTCTTTGGTTTTCTTCATTCTTCTTTGCTCTGGACAAGAGACTTATTGTTTCATCTAGATGGACGCTTGCAAGCTTTTAGGATCCTAGACAGTACTCACCAAAGTAGAAAGTAGAACAATGTTTTTGTGTAGTATGTCATGCAAATTGGCCACAAGTCAAACTACTCACTCCCTCCAGGTAACTGGTAGTGCCCAAGAAGAGTGACATGCTTCCTGAAGTCACCAAACTTAGACACATGATCTGAAGATTGTTGTTGTTATGTTCCGTCAAGTTGGCCCCGACTCATAGCGAGCCCTCCTTGGGTTTCTGAGGCAGTATCACTACGGACGTAAGATTGCCCAACCTTCCTTCCGAGGAGTGGCTGGTGGGTTTGAACCATCGGCCTTCTGGTTAGCAGTCAAGTGCCTTAGGCACTCTGCTACCAGAGCTCCTGATCTGAAGAATAATTATATTTGTATTTACACATATTAGCTTGTTTAGTTTTCATAATAACTTTCTTTGAGGAGGGTAGGTTTCCTAAACACCAGATGAGAATGATGACATGAGAAGGTAAGCAGACATACTGGAAATCCCATGGATAGATGATTATTAACCACGTATTTTGGATAAAGATGCTGAGGCTCAGGAGAATTAAATAATTTCCCCACAATCTCACAGCTAGTAGGTGTTAGAACTAACATTTGAAGAGAGGCAGTTTGGCTCTAGAATCTGAGTTTGTAACCACCCATTAAGCATCTTCTCAAGGTCACACTTACTTTCCTTGATCTACCACCAGAATATTTGAAATTATGTCTCTCCCAGAATGTCTATGGTACAGTGCCATGCTACTAAAATCCTCAGCTTTAGGTACTTTTTTTATTATAAATTGACTGCTCTTTTTTTTTTTAATTTTATGCTATAAAAGTAATACATAGTCTTTATAAAGACTCAAGTAATGAAAGTGTATTCAAAATAACTAGTGAAAAGCTACACCTTGATTTTAAAAGGACTTTCATTTTATTGTGTATGTATTTGATTATTTTTTACTCTATGTGCCTTTATTTATTCCTAGTGATTTTCTGATAATTTTTTTTCTCCTATCCTCCAATGAATGATTTACCCTTCCTTCCCCTTCCACACCTAGTAAACCAAAGATTATTTCTTTTTTTGTGAAATATTTTTCTTGACTTTTTAAAATAGTGGTCTCATACAAAACTTGTCCTTTTGTGATTGACTAATTATCACTTAGCATAATGTCCTCTAGGCTCATCCATGTCATGAAATGGTTTGCAGAGTCATCATTGTTCTTTACCATTGCCTACTATAAGGAAGGTTGGGCTATCTACTTCCGTAGTGATACTGCCTCGGAAACCCAAGGAGGGGTCACTATGAGTCGGGGCTGACTTGACGGCAGACAACAACAACAAACAACACTATTCCATTGTGCAGGTATATCGTAGCTTTTGATCCATTCCTCCGTTGATGGGCATTAGGTTGTTTCCATCTTTTTGCTATTACGAATAGTGCTGCAACGAACATGGATGTGCATACTCTGGTTGTGTCATGGGTTTTATTTCTTTCAGATATGTATCTAATTGTGGGATTGCTGGATCATACGGTATTTTTATTTCCAGCTGTTAAGGAAGCCCCAAACTGTTGCCCATAGCGATTGCACTATTTTACCATCCTATCAGCAGTGTATGAGGTTTCTACACACCCTTATCTAGTAGAAGTCTACAGCCTTGTCTAGTCTTTCCACACCCTTGCTAGCATTTGTTATTTTTTTTTTTTTTTTTTTTTTTTGACTTTGCTATTAGTGCTGGAGTGAAATGGTATCCTGTTGTTTTCATTTGGATCTCTTTAATGGCTAATGATCGTGAGCATTTCTTCATGTGTTTGTTAGCTGCCTGAATGTCTTCTTTGGTTAAGTGTGTGTTCATGTCCTCTGCCCATTTTTTAATTGCATATTTGTCTTTTTATTGTCTGATAATCTTGCTCCCTTTCAGCTGCTCCTTCCCACTTGCTCTCCAATGTTATGTCTTGTTGGTTGGACTGATTTTTTCAGACAACCCAAGAATTAATTCCTTGCTTATCTAATGGCTAAACATGACCTCTTTCTCACTCTCATCTTGAAGGTTCCTGAAAACTACACTACATAGGTACTCTGTACATGGTGTATGTGTCCTCACCATGGAAGATAAAATAGAAACTGATTGGTACATATTACAAGACAGTGTCCAAGAACCATCAAACACATATCTAACCAGAAGGGATTTGCTCAAGTTTTGATGAATTTAGCTGGAAGCTTTTGTATTTTAGAACTGGAAGACAGCCCATAGATGATATAAATCCAAACCATTATTTCATTGATGAGAAAATTGAAACTCAAAGAAATGTAGAGGAAGGAATACATACTTTGGCATGACAGAGAAAGGTTTGAATTCTAGCTTTCCCACTTGCTGGCTGTGTAATCTTGGCAATTCAGTTTCCTTTTCTAATAACTGTGAGAATTACCACACTTTACTCCACTGCTACCACTCCTTATTATTGAAAACAAACAAACAAAAAAATCTGTAATCAAGTTGACTTTGACTCATGGTGACTCATGTATGTTAGAGTAGAACTGTACTCCTTAGGATTTTCAACAGTAGATTTTTCAGATCACTAGGTCTTTCTCCCAAGTTGCCTCTGGGTGGACTCAAACTTCCAACCTCTTGGTTAGCAGCCAAGCACCTTAATCATTTGCACCACTCAGACACCTTTATAATCTAAGCCAGTTTAATACTCTGTTTGGTTTCTGAATAGTCTCTTGAATTTATAATCTTATAATCTAGTCTCCATTCAGTGGTCAAAATGGATGTTTAAGAAACATTAAGCAGGTCATGTCAAAGTCAAAGGCCTTCAAAGACTTTTCATTGGTTCCAGAATAAAATCCTACAAAGCCTTGTATAACCTAGCACCTGCCTTTCTTGGCCCCACACCTTTTCATGGCTCCCCTCCAGCCATATGGATTTCCTTCTGTTCCTGGAACATAAAAAGTTTATTCTGACATGAAGCTTTTGCCTTGGTTGTTCTGTGTCTGGGATGCTCTCTGCCTTATTCTCCCGTGGGTAATTACATCTCATTCTGCAGGTCTTAAATTAACCAACCCTCTCCTAATTCCCACTCTGACCACTGTATCTGAAAAGGTCCACATATTGTCTACTTTTTATCATATAACCCAGAATTTTTTTTTTTTCAGGTCCTTTTTCATAATCTGCTATTATCTTGCTTTAAAAAGAAAATTTGTTTCATTTATCATCTATCTCCCTTCTTAAAATGTAAGATTCTTACAAATAGAGACTTATCTGACTGGAACAGCGTCTGAAATACAAGAGACACTTCTCAAATAATAAGTCATTTTTATTTAATAATAACAAAAAGACATGTAATCATTTGACATGAAATCATGGCAAGAAGTCACTTCCTCCCTACGACTCATTTGGGCCTGTGGGATCAAATTTTAAGCTTTTTCTATCTTTCTGGGATTGGGCAGACCAGGAGAAAGAGGAAAATATTGAACCAGGAACAGAAGGCAGAAAGAAGTCTAGTGGTATAGACAGGACCAAATGGGCTGATGTTAGTAATAGTGAGTAGGGCAGGGTCTAGATTCCCTGAATTCAGCTTAAATGCTTTCCCCAACCACTCCAATTCCAGATATACCCCCTGGGAGTTGTTGCCATTGTTATTACGGTCAGTTTCCACTCACAGGGACCCTAAGTACAACAGAACAAAACACTGTTTGGTCTTGTGCCATCTTTACTCTCTTTACCATGCTTGAGCCATCATTGCAGCCACTGTGTCAATCCATTAAATTGAGGGTGTTCCCTTTTTTCACTGACCCTCTACTTTACCAAGCATAATGTCCTTCTTCAAAGACTGGTCCCTTCTGATAACATGACCAAAGTACATGAGATGAAGTCTGGACATTCTGGCTTCTGAGGAGCATTCTGGTTGTACGTCTAAGACAGATTTATTTGTTCTTCTAGAAGTCCATGGTGTATTCAATATTCATTGCCAACATCATAATTCAAGTGCATCAGTTTATCTTTTTTATTCATTGCCCAGCATCCACATGCATATGAGGCTATTGAAAACTTTGCAACTTAGTCTTCAAAGTGACATCTTGCCCTTTAACAATTTAAAGAGGTCTTTTGCAGCAGATTTGGGAGTTAGAGATACAGAAAACACTCTAGAACAAGGAATGCTTGCTATTATTATCTAGGGCTCTAGTTATGAGGTACATTTGGTTTGGGCTTGAAGGAGGTCAAAGTGTCTGGTTAGGGCACTTAAGAAACTGACACACCATTCCCACATCAGCCACAAAGTGTTTGAAGAAAGTACCAATTCAAAGGAGAGATCCCAAAATAGCATACAGTATAAGAGCTTTGAAATCTGCATTGCCCACACCCTCTACTGCTTTGGTGACCCAACCTAGGTCCTTGTGCCAAGCTTGTATTCTTCTTTAGAAGTGATGTGAGAAGGTAGTCAGCAAAAGCAGGAAAGAGCAACTCAGTTTAGGACCAAGATGTTAGGATATAGGCAGCAGGCCTGGATATCAAGTATAGAGAGTTCTTAACAAGAGGGCAATAACCTGTTCCACAACTTAAAGATTGTACACTGATCCTCAAATATTGTACATTTCTTTATATGATTCCTGCTGGGCATCTTTCTGAGACCTCAAGAGAATTTATATCCAGTATAATTATAGGTGAGTGTACAGGCACCAAGATAATAGCAGCATGTTTATACTTTATCAGGTGTTGGATGGAAGGAGGGTGTTAATATTTTTGAGTAAATTTCAAATATAGAAAGAAATAATTTACGTAATTCTACCTGGAAAACATGTTAGGCTTGATTGCCAAAATAATCTCTTCAAAGACTGAGAAGGCCTGAAGGAGTTCCTTGCTTCTTTTATTTTTATCTTGCCTCCAGGTTGGAGGGTTGTTAGCGTTTTAAGTGGGATGAGAATGAGGGGGAGTTTAGTGGGCTTTCTTAATAATTCATAGGAAGATCCTCTCCCCTACTTCTCCCATTCCCTCTTCCACTCTGAGAGGGCTTCCCTGAAACTCCTCTCTTAATCCACTTGTGTTTTCAGTGGCTGTTTAATTCTACACCTAAAATTCATCTTAAAATTCTCAAAAGCTAAACCTACTTCCTGTGCTCTTTTTGATCACTATCAGTAAAGAAGGCATGAGCTTAACCTCAGTTTATTTGGGGTCCTGTATTTATTATTTCTGATAAGCATCTCAGAGGGCAAGGACTTCTTTCTTTTTTCCCTTTTAGTCTAACTCTTTCCATCTTATTTAATCAGGTGCATTTTGGGTAGAGAGTGAAAGAAAGGATATTTGGTGTGGAGCACAAGTTACCATATTCTACTGTCGATGACAGATCGGTTCAGTACTACAACAGAGTAGCTCCCTGGGGCCCTATCTGTAGACTGTCTAGGATTAGACTTTCCTGCACAATCAGGATCATGATGGACCTCAGCACCACCTGCATTCGAGGTTCTCAGGACCAGTGTCTGGGGTGGGGCATGAGAGGGTCACAGACTAGGTCATCCTGTGATGATGAGAAGGTAAAGGAAGCACCTATTTGAATTCCTTAGTCCTCTGTTTCCCTCTTTCTATCCTTTCTGGGGTAAAGCTTCCCTCTATTGCAGAGCTGTGGCAATTTTTGGATTAGATTCAGAAAGCCATCTCAGTGCCTTCTCTTCTCTGAACCCCTTAGGTTTGGCCAGATCATTTTCACCACCATTAATCAGAGAATGTTCTTATACAGGGTCTTGTTTCCAAATTCTTGGCAAGTTCACCTTGAGCTTTATTTTGACTTCTAGGGAAAAGCTTATGTGAATCTTCAGTTCACATTTGACTCTACCCATGCCAGAAAAGGCCTCACTTAGAATAAAATCACATAGAATAAACCTAAAACTGCTACAATCCAGTCCCTTCCTAACTGTATCCTACCACTTCCACACTATTGTGGACTTCTGATTCCTCACATATCCCAGGTCATGGGCAAATGTTGTTTTCTCAGTCTGGAAGGCTCTTGCCCACACTCCTGACATAGGAAGCTATTCAGAGGTCACCTTCTTACAAAAGGCTTCACATCACTCTTCAATAGTCTCCCTTGTTATTTTCTTTTTCTTTAGAGTACTTCTCTTATTGGGCAATTTTTAAAATGTACCATGTCTACTTGCTTAATATCTATCTCCCTATCTAGACTATAAGTTCCAGGAAGGAAAGACACATGTGCATCTCAGTAGAGAGCTTTGTAACTTGGCACCAACAGTTGCTGTGTTAAATTGATCCTAACTCATGACAACCTTATATGTTTCAGAGTAGAAACACACTCCATAGGATTTTCAATGAATGTGATCTTTTGGAAGGAAATCACCAGGACATACTTCTGAGGGACCTCTGGGTGTGCTAAACCAAAACAAACAAACAAAAAAACAAATTCACTGCCATTGAATTCATTCGACTTATAGTGACTGCTCCTTGGGTTTCTGAGGCGTATCTCTATGGAAGTAGATTGCCCAATCTTCCTTCTGAGAAGTGGATGGTGGGTTGGAATCGCCAGTCTTCTGGTTATCAGTCAAATGTGTTAGGCACTATGCCACCAGAGCCAGGTACTCAGTAAACAGTGGGAAACCTCAAAGCAGAGTGTTTAAGCACATGAACCCCGGAAACAGATTGCTTAGGTTGGAATCCTGCTTTTATAACTCACTGTGTGACTTTTTGTTGTTGTTAGTTGCTGTCGAGTTGGCTCTGAGTCATAGTGACCCTATGTACAACAGAAGGAAACAGTGCCTGGTCCTATGCCAGCCTCACAATATGTGCTATACCTGAGCCCATTGTTGTAACCACTGTGTAAATCCATCTCGTTGAGGGTCTTCCCCTTTTTTGCTGACTTTCCACTTTGCCAACCGTGATATCCTTCTCCAGGGAATGGTCCCTGTGTGACTTAGGATAAGTTAATTACCTATTTTTGTGGCACAATTTTTATGGCACCATGTTATATCTATAATATGGAGATATATTACTTACCTCATAGTGTCATTGGATGTATACATAAAATATTTAGCATAATTTTTGGCAAGTTTTAAGTGCTCCATAACTAATTATTACTGTTGGATACTATTGGGCTCCTGATCTTAGCAAGGGCTATGTGAAATTGGCAAAGGGTGCAAGGAACAAAAATTTCTTAGATACTAAATATTTCCAACTATAGAGTATTGGCACTGAAAAAAATCTTGGAGATAATTTTCCAAATTAGGAAAATATGAAGCAAAGAAATTAATGCATTTGGTCATTCAGCAAGTATCGAGAACATGTCTCTATTTGTGCCAGATGCTATATTCGGTATTAAATGATATAAGTTATAAAGATTCATTTGATATGATCTCTACTATTAAGGAGATCTTGTTTAAATCAGTGGTTCTCCAACTTTAATTGACATAAGAATAAGCTGGGGCAAAAGAGTCAAGTTCTTGGGTCCAATCCCCAGAATTCTAATTCATTAGGCTTGGGGGTGGGTGGGTGCAGGAAATCAGGTGATTTAAATGTAGACAGTGACATAGCCAGACTTCGTGGAACACTGGTTTAGACCAACTTTTTCAGCATTTTCTGTCCCAACCTCATTATCATGTGACACCTCTCATGAAAGACTGACTATGGCAGTGATGATCCTGAGAGGAGGGCAGCTCTCAGAAGGGAAAGACATGCATTTGAAACAGCCTTGCCCAAAGAGAGATTGATGTGATTTCTGTGAGAAGGGAGCCAGTCCCCATTCTGTTGAGAATCTTTGCACGTAGGTGAAGTAAATAGACAGTTATCTACAGTAATTATTCACCACCTGTCTTCTGTTTGTAATACTGTGGTGGCTTGCATGTTGTTGTGATGCTGGAAGATATGTCACTGGTGGGTTTCAGCAGAACTTCTAGACTAAGACAGGCTAGAAAGGAAGGGTTGGCAGTCTACTTCTGAAAACCAGCTAATGAAATCCTATGGATCACAATAGAATATTGTCCAATAGAGTGCTCCTGGATGAGTCCCTAGGCTGGAAGGCACTGCATGATAGCCACAACAATGGACCCAAACATACCACGTATCATGAAGCTAGTGCAGGACCAGGCAAAGCTTTGTTCTGTTATACATAAGGTTGCCATGAGTCAGGGACAACTCCATAGCAACTAACAACACTAGTGATTACAATAGAACACAATTAAAACCAAATAGATAGAAAGTTCACTGGCATGGAACAATTGGCAATGTCTGGGGACTGGCAAAGAGCTGTGCTTAGGGAAGAATTCATTTATGGCTTCATTTTTAGTGGCATTGTGGGTGTGTGGGTGTAGGGCAGGTGGAGAAGGGGAGGAGGGATGAGGTAGAGGGAATTATGTATGTAGAGGCATAACAAACTGGCTCAAGGAGAAACCCAGACAACTGTCAGGCAAGTGACTTTTTGCTGTAAACCTTGCTTTGCCACCTTCTGTCTTGGTGACCTTGGGTATATTTGTGAAAACATGTCAGTGACCTCTCACTGTGACATTCTAGCTCTAAATTGTTCTTTACTCTTGCTCCATTGAAATGTGACTGCCTTGTGGTTCATCCCCTAGGAGCCCTAGTTGTTGGTTTGTTGTTGTGTGCCATCAAATTGATCTTGACTCAAAGTGACAGAATGGAACTGCCCCATAAAGATCCTTAGTTTGCAATCTTTATGGAAGCAGATCGCCTGTTCTTTTCTACTGTGGAGTGGCTGGTGGGTTCCTACCGCTGACCTTTCGCTCAGCAGCCAAGTGCTTAATGATTGCATCACCAACACAATGCAATGCACTGCTGTGGAGTAGAAGCCGACTCATAGTGACCCCTCCTTGGGTTTCCAAAGCAATATCACTACAGAAGTAGATTGCCCAATCTTCTTTCTGAAGAAAGGCATTCCTACTTCCGTAGTGATACTGCCTCGGAAACCCAAGGAGGGGTTGCTATGAGTCGGGGCCAACTCGACGGCACATAACAACAACAACAACAAACACTGATAGTTACAATGACTTTTGTGAGGGAGGTAGTCTTATTCACATTTTGCCTATGACAAAATAGAGGTTCAGCGAAATTAACTAAATTCATTGGACTAATTAGTAGCTGAGCAGAAGTTTAAATCCAGGTCTGTTTGGCTCTTGAGTAACTTGGCTGTCTCTTGCCAAGGATACCAGTAGTACTTCCTCCCAAGCTGGATCATTAGTGCTCAAGTGTTTGTTGCTCTGTACTCAAGTAAACATGTCTGGTTAAGAGCAAGCCTAATTTTAGTAATGTTCTCAATTTCTGGAGAACTGATAGAGGGAGTTGGGGGCTTCATCTCCAGACCAACCCAATTTTCCACATCTAAAATCCAACACAGGCTTGAGGTTTCTAAGACCATAGAAGGATATCTTGGATGTGTTCTGAATTTTTCCCCTCTAGCTTAATGTCATCTTCTGTTTGCAGAAGAAATTATTCCCAAAAACAACCCTGAAGGAGAGTTCTTTTGCCTTTCTAGTGAGAATGTTTAAATTGTCTTAGATGGTCTAGGAATTACATCACTTCTCAACTACTTGAACAGCTCAGTTTCACTTCTTTTTACCTGGATAGCCTTGGCCATAGCTCTCTGACATTTATTTTCCAAGCTGAAAAATAAGGCAAGTAAAAGTCACTTTGTATTTTATCAGTTTTACCCACAAGCTCTTGCTCAGCTAATTCACATTCTATAAATCTCATTTCCTTACTAGCTTTTCTCTCTCTCTTTTTTTTTTTATGTTGGGATTTCTGTGGCAGGAGAGGCATTTTTTTTCAAAATTGTGAAATTCACGGGAACTTTGTACTATTTTTGCTGCTTCCTGCTAGTCTATAATCATTTCAAAATAAAAATTTTAAAAAATTGTGAAATGCACATATAAAAGGGTATATTGAAAGAATATTTACAGTTTAAAATGAACATCCATGTGCCTGCCAACCCACTTAAGAAGCAAAATATCCCTTGCATTGCAAGCCCCTCTACCCTGTGCTGTATGCCTCATTTGTGTCGCATACTCTTATCTCTTCCCCTGACTTTTCCCACCTCCTTGACTTTCACGTTGTGGTGCATTAGTTGCTATTGAGTCAGCTCTGACTCATGTATAGCAGGCCTGCACCATCTTCATGATTGTTGGTGTGGGAGACTTCATTTTGGGGCTCTTGTGTCATCTCACTGAGGGCTTCCCTGTTTTCCTTTATTGTTTTACAACAAATATTTGTGTCTCTAAACAATATACTGTTTAGTTCTATATGTTTGTTAGTTTATATACATGTAGTTATTCTGCTTTGTGTGGCTTTTGCTATAATTTTTATTTAAGATTTATCCATCTTATTGATATAATTTATTTTCAGCATGGTATTTCATTGTATGAATATAAAACAGTTTATTTATCCAATGTATTAATGACTGAAATTTGAGTTGTTCTCAGTTCAATGAATAATAATGTTTTAAATATTCTTATACAGGTTTCCTTCTGCAAACACACAAGAAGTTCTCTAATATATATAAACTAGTACATTATAACATAAGCACATATTCAGCTTTACCAGATAATAGCCAACAGAAATCCAAAGAGGTTGTACTAATTCACTTTTCTACCTATAATATATAGTTTTCCCCATTGCTCTGCTTCCTCACCAACACTTGGTATTGTCAGACTTATTTTTCCCCCTAACTGATGCATGTATAATGATGTCTCATTTTACTTTTAATATACATCTCTCAGGTTAGTAAAAAAAAATGAGCATCTTTCAACAATTTGTTGGCTACTTGGTTTCCTCTTTAATGTGGTGGTTGGTCGAATCTTTTGCCCATTTTTTTTTACTGAAGTTTTTTTGGTCTCTTTCTAATTGATTTGTTGAGGTTTTTTATATATATTTTGGGTGTTAATTTTTTTTTTTAAATTGTGATTTGGGTGAAAGTTTTTAATATAACAGTTCATACATATTTTGTTTTATGACATTGATTGCAATCCCCATAATGTAACAGTTTGCTTCCCACTTCCTCCCTGGGGTTATCTTTTTCCTGAGTCCTTCTTTTCTATGCATTCCTGCCCTCTTAGCTACCTCCCTGTGCAAATATTGTCCTTCGGCTCTCCCATGGCTGATCATTCTAAAGAGTATATCTACCTGGTATAAATGTTCACCTTATAGGCCTGTCTGGTGTTTGGCTGGAAGCCATGGGAGTGAGCTCAATTTCAGGCCTGAAGGGTGACTAGGGGCCACAGTCTCAGGAGATTCACCAGTCTCTATCAGAACAGTAAGCCTGGTCTTTTTTTTTTTTTTTTATGATTTTGAGTTTTGTTCCAAATTTTTCTCCCACTCTATCCAAGATTTCTTATTTTGATCCCTGTCTGAGTGGTTGACAGTGGTATCTGGGCATGATCTAGTCCTTCTGGTCTTACAGCCATGTAGGCTGAGGTTCAAATTGTCCACTAGTCCCTTGGACTAACTGTTTCCATGCAGCTTTGGTTTCTTCATTCTTCTTTGCTCTGGACAAGGATGGATAATTGTTGCATTTTAGATAGCTGCTTTGCAAACATTTAAGACCCCAGTTGCTACTCACCAAAGTAAGATGTAGACCAATGTTATTGTGTAGTATGTTATGCCAATTGAACTTGATATCCTCTGCAACGATGGTCCTGAGCCTGTGGGCCCAGTGACTCACTCCCTCATGATGTTTGGCTGTGGCTAATAAGTTATCATAACTTTGCCCCCGATAGCTCTTTTATGTATATGGACATTCTTAAAGCACATACAAATACATGTATAGAAATATTGTCTACCAAACTTATATGTGCTCATGAGTATATGCCCTTTTGCCTAGACATACCTGATCATTCGGCCTGTCTACCTATTTATCTACCTGTAGATTAATATTTGTGATTACAGATAATGCAGTATTGTGTATGTAAAAGTGTTTATCTTTGTTGTCTGTATCTTTGTGTCTTCCTTTTCCTTAGTGTTATTGTGTAGGTCACTTGCTTTTGGTATATTGCCTTTCCCTTCACCACAATTTATACTTGTCTCTTACCTATCTAACAATTTTCCTTCCCTTCCCTTCCCATCCCTGGTAACCAGCAAAGAATGTGTCCTGCCATATGTAAATCTTCTCTTGACTTTTCACAATAGTGAACTAATATAATATTTGTCCTTCTGTTATTGGCTTATTTCACTAAATATAAGGCCCACCAAGTTCATCCACGTTACGAATTGTTCTACAGATTCTGCATTATTCTTTAGCATTGCATAGTATTTCAGTGTGTGTATGCACCATAGTTTGGTTATCCCTTCATGCACTGATGGGCACTTAGATTGACTCTATCTCTTTGCTATTTTGAATAGTGCTACAATGAACATGGCTGTGGATATACCTATTTGTGCCCTGGTTCTCACTTCTTTAGGATATCTGGGTATTAATGGTTTATTGGTTATATGTGCTATAAATATCTTCTCTCAGTTTGTGACTTATCTTCTCCCTTTATGTTGTTATTTGAAGAATAAATGTTCTAAATTTTGTGTTGTTAACTTTTCTAATCTTACTCTCTTTTTGCTTTATATATTATTTAAGAAATCCTTCCAACCTGAGATCATGAAAATACTTTCTTGGAAAATCTTCTCAAAACTTTATACTTTTGTTTTTTATGTTTTAATCCCCTTGGAATTGACTTCTGCAGATGATGTAAGTAAAGATCTAATTTTATTTTATTTTTTCCCCTGTGTGTAACCAATTGCCCCAATACTTTTCTTTTTTGGAAAGTTCACCATGTCCCCATTGCTTTGACCTCTGTCATATGTCAAGTGCCTATATGTGTGGGTCTGATTCTGGGCTCTCTCTATTGTGTTAGATCAGTCTTTGTCACCAATTCAACAGTGTCTTAATTACTCTAGCTTTATAATAAGCCCTGGTAACTGCAATGACAAGTTCCCCACCTGTGTTCATTTAGAGTGACTTGTCTTTTTGGCCTTTTACAGTATTAGAACCATATTAGCAAGTTTTGTTTTAAAAATATTGGAAAAATTGACATATTCTTGATAACTGAGCTTTCCAATGCTTGGATTGGTTTTATTTTCAGATTTTTTTTTAATGTCTGTAACAGACTGGATAGACTAGGTTGTACTATGTTTACTGATTACCTTAAATATTCAGTAATTTAGCAAAACAAAGTTTATTTTTTGCCTCTACTATACATCCATTGGGTTAAATGAGGATCTGCTTGGTGTAATCCTCACTCAGCAGCTTGGGCTGATGGAACTGCCACCATCTGGACCTTTGGTAGATGAAGTTGTGGGAAACAGAGATTGCTAAATAGTGTGCTGGTCTTAAAGCTTCCACTAAATTTTCATAGATCACATTGATCACACTGGGAGTAGGAAAGTGCCCAGATAATATTTAGTGACTATTATAATATCTTAGGAGCTTTGGTGGTGTAGTACTTAAGGCATTTGACTGCTAATCAGCAGGCTAGAGGTTCAAACCCACCAGCCACTCCTCAGAAGAAAGATTAGGCAGTCCACTTTCATAGTGATACCGCCTTGGAAACCCAAGAAGGGATTGCTGAGTTGGATCCAACTCGATGGCAGTGAGTCTGGTTTCTCGGTATAATAGTATCTTACAATTGAGTTTCATAATTTCCTCTATAACTGACTTGCTAGATTTATTCCCAGGTGCTTCAGATGTTTGATGACATTTAAGAATGATCACTTGCCTGACTCGTGCCAGAATTTCCTGCCACATTTCTCCTTTTATTGTCTTCTTTTAGTAGCAACTGCCCTTTGAAAACACTGGGCCTGATCTTAAGAGATGTTAAAAGCAAAAGTATGCCCATGTGTAAAATTTGTGTGTGGAAAACTTATTTCATTCAAAGGAGAACAAAAGGCGTAAAGAATGAAGACATAGTAAAGTGTATTCAGACTGACTTTAAGTCAAGTGGATTTTTAAAAATTATAGTATAATAACACATTTATTGAGAGAAGTTATGCTTATGGAGCACTCACTACGTGTTTCACATACTATTAAGGACTTTGCAGGCATTATCTCATTTATCTAGGTGGTATACTAGCTTATGTACAAGTTGAAGAAACTAAGGTTAAATGACTTGCCTCAGGCTATGCAACTACTAAGTGCTAAAGCTTAACCTCTATACTACATTTATTCTATTACACATCAGCTCACACAGTACAAAAATGAAGAATCTCATTCCATGGAAACCTCATTTCCAACCCCAAACCGCATGAAAATCTGTACAGAATCTCCTAGTTTACAGGAGTTTTAACTCCTCAGGTTTGAAAAGAACTCAAAGACAGAACAAGTAGAAGCAGCCAGGACTGATTAGCTCAAGAACCAGACATCTCACGAGCTGTACCATTCTAATTGGCAGACTCCAAAAAATTAGCTATAGCAGTTAGTAAGCACTCTGAATCTTTCAGGCTTGTGTTTGGAATTAAACCCTTATTACCGAGGGGCAGCTAATTTTATTCTTCACTCAATTTTGATGCCAATACAGTTTTTCTTCTCCCATTCGCTGTATCATGCCACTACAATGTGCTTAGTTGTGACAGAGGGCATGAATAGTAGGAGAGTATGGGGATGGTAGACATCCAACATTTCAGTCACTTTGAAAATAAATCATAAACTGGCAATTTTGTGTGTAAGAAGTTCTTATAAAAAGTGAAAGAAATAGTTGGGACTGGTGTAATCTGTATGCCCTTTTCCCTCAGAACAGTTACATTTTTATAACAGTTATAGTAGTGGGATTGAAAATTTTTGACTTCCCATATTTGTTATGTAGGCCTTATCTGTCTAGTGATCCTGGACATTAGGGAGGAAACATGTGATTCTAAATGGAGTTCTTATTCCAAGAAGTTTGAGTGCCTTGATCTGTAGATGATTTATTAGCTCCACCTTCAAAAAAGACCTCTGAAGACAACTCCTCCTTCCTGGCCCAGGGTGAACTCTTCTAATCTGTGGTGAGGGTCACATATGGAAACTCAGTCATCTCATCTCCCCTTATAACCCTCTGCTGCTGATCCATGAGTTTTATAGAGATTGTGAGATAGGGCAGTGTTGGGGCTGAAGTGGGAGGAATTGGGGAAAGTTAAGTAACAGTGTACATAACTCACATATACCTGGGGCTAGAGATATTGCATCATGAGTTCTCTGAATGTTGGTGGAAATCACAAGTTCAGTTACATTTCTCAAGATTCTTTTTGTCAATTTGTTGTCTGTGTTCTCTATGTTATTCCATTATCCCAAATCACAACTTATGTACGTCTGAAAGAGAGAAAGAGAGAGAATAAGAAAGAGTGAGCACACATGGTTCTCTGAGGGCAGATAAAAGGATTTGAAGAGAATTTCAATCAATCAAGCTACCTGAACTTACCTGTGCAGTAGATAATTTTCTTTTATTTCAATGCCAGTTAGTGATGACCTAAGATCAAAAGACAAGACTTCTGACTCATCAAATGAGATGTATTTCTTCTCTCTCCAAATCTTGATCCTAAGAACAGTCATTGGAGGTTCAGTGAGCTTGCATTAATAAAATAATAGATATTCCCTACAGGTGTCAGAATGGATTTAGGGAGCTCTGAGCTCATGGACATCTCAAAGGATGGCAGAGACAATCTTCTTCTTCTTCTTCTTTTTTTTTTT
>NW_006921623.1:13957330-13989462 GCF_000298275.1 Orycteropus afer afer | reverse complement strand
GGTCTAGGATTATCTTCTGTGTCTGTGTTAATTGGTTTCCCTTTTCTTTGTTGAAGAGGGTCTGTGCAGTCTTTCTGCCTAGTCCACCATCTTACTGGAACTCCAGAGTCACTCCTCTTGGAACCTCAAGGTGGAAGTTGTCCCTGAAAATGTCCTACTCTAAAGGCAGGTCAAATGGACATGGTCATTGTACAGAACTCTTCATCTTTGGTCTGGGTCTTAACACATGGCTCATAATTAGCATTAGATGTAATGCACCTCAGCTTTCTTGGCCTTCAACTGCTCTTTCTGAAATTATGATCTTCTGACCTGTTCATAGTAGTACAATTTTGCAGCCAATTTGATTAGTGAATGACAATTTGTGTGAGATGAAACTAGAAAGCTAAATTGAGTCTGGATTTTAAAAGGTCCTCAGTGGCCTGCTAGGGAGTCATTACAAGTTTTGGAGTAAAGGGGAAGGTGATCATAGTGCCCACTATTCATCTGTCAGTTTGTCATACTGTGGTGGGTTGCATATTACTGTGAGGCTGGAAACTATGCCATAGATATTTCAAACAACAGCAGAGACACCTATGGTGGACAGGTTTCAGCAGAGCTTCCAGACTAAGACAGACTAGGAAGAAGGATAGGGCCATCAGTTCTGAAAAACTTTATGAATACCAGTGAAACACTGTCTAATATATGACTGGAAAACTTTATGAACAGCAGTGAAGCATTGTTTGATATAGTGCTGGAAGATGAGCCCCTCAGGTTGGAAAGCACTCAAAATATGACGGAAGTTCTGCCTCCTCGAAGTAGAGTTGACCTTAATTATGTAGATGGAGTAAAATTTTCAGGACCTTCACTTTTGATGGGGAATGACTCAAAATGGGAAGAAACAGCTATAAACATTCATTAATAATTGGAACATGACATGGTGAATCTAGGAAAATTGGAAGTTCTGAAAAATGAAATGGAATGCACAAAGATCCAGTGAGCTGAAATGGACTAGTATTAGCCATTTTGAATTGGACAATTATACAGTCTACTTTGCTGGGAGTAACAAATAGAAGAGGAATGGAGACACATTCACCATTAAAAAGAACATTTCAAGATCTATCCTGAAATATAGTGCCTTCAGTGATAAGATAATATCCATATGCCTACAAGGAAAGCCAGCTAATACTACTATTATTCATATTTACACATCAACTACTGAAACCAAAGATGAAGAAACTGAAGATTTTTACCAACTTCTCCAGTCTGACATTGACCAAACATGCAATCAAGATGTACTGATAATTACTGTTTATAGGAATGTGAAAATTGAAAACAAAGAAGAGGTACCAGTATTTGAAAAATATGGCCTTGGTGGTAGAAATAATGCCAGAGATTGCATGATAGGATTTTGCAAAACTATTGATTTATTCATTATAAATATCTTTTTTGAACACATAAACAGTGACTACACATGTGGATCTTGCCAGATGTTGTCCACAAGTATCAAACTGACTACATCTGTGGAAAGAGGTCATAAAGAAGCTCATATCACCAGTCAACCTGGAGCTAACTATGGAACAGACCATCAATTTCTCATATGCAAGTTCAAGTTGAAGCTGAAGAAAAGTAAAACAAGTCTACCAGAACCAAAATACAAACTTGATTATATCTCACCCAAATTTAGAGACTTTCTGAAGAATATATTTGATCCCTGAACACCAATGACCAAAGACCAGACAAGTTGTTGGATGACATCAAGAACAACATCCATGAAGAAAGCAGAAGGTCATTAAAATGGCAGGAAAGGAAGAGAAGACCAAAATAGATGTCAGAAGAGACTCTGAAACTTGCTCTTCAGTGGAGAGTAGTTAATGCGAAAGGAAGAAAGGAAGAAATAAAAGAGCTGAACAGAAGATTTCAAAGAACAGCTCTAGAAGACAAAGTCAATTATTATAATGAAATGTGCAAAGACCTGGATTTAGAAAATCAAAAGGGAAGAACACACTCAGAATTTCTCAAGCTGAAAGAACTGAAGAAAAATTCAAGCTTTGAGTTGCAATATTGAAAGATTCTATGGGCAAAATATTGAATGATGCAGGAAACATTGAAAGAAGATGGAAGGAACACACAGAGTCACAGTACCAAAAAGAATTGGTCGATGTTCATCCATTTCAGGAGGTAGCATTTGATCATGAATCAATGGTATTGAAGGAAGAAATTGAAGCTACACTGAAGGAATCAGTGAAAAACAAGGCTCCAGGAATTGACAGAATATCCATTGAGATGTTTCAATAAATGGATGCCATACTGGAGGCATTTACTTGTCTATGCCAAAAAATGTTGAAGACAGCTACCTGGCCAACTGACTGAAAGAGATCCATATTTGTACACATTCCAAAGCAAGGTCATCCCACAGAACGTGAAAATTATTGAACATTATCATTAATATCACACTCTAGTAAAATCTTGCTGAAGATAATTAACAAATGGTTGCAGCAGTATATTGACAGGGGACTTCCAGAAATGCAAGCTGGATTCAGTAGAGGATGTGGAATGAGGGACATCATTGCTGATATCATATGGATCTTGGCTGAAAGCAAAGAATACCAGAAAGATGTTTATTTGTGTTTTGTTGACTATACAAAAGCATTCAATTGTGTGGATCATAACAAATGATGGATACCATTGAGAATAATGGGAATTCCAATACACTTTATTGTACTCATGAGGTACCTGTACATAGACCAGGAGACTGTCACTTGAACAGAACAAGGGGATATTGCATGGTTTAAAATCAGGAAGGGAGTGCATCACAGTGGTATTCTTTCATATACTTATTCAATCTGTACACTGAGCAAATAGTCTGAGAAGGTAGACTATGTGAAGAAGAACTCAGCATCAGGATTGGAGGAAGACTCATTAACAACTTGCAATATGTGGATAACACAATATTGCTTTCTGAAAATTAAGATGACTTGACACTGACTGATGAAGGTTAATGACTACAGCCTGCAGTATGGATTACATTTTAACATAAAGAAAACAAATATCCTCACAACTGGACCAATAAGCAGCATCACAATAAGTGGAGAAAAGAGTCATGGTGTTTTCAGTCACCTCATATGCATCTGAAAGCTGGACAATGAGTAAGGAAGACAGAAGAAGAGTTGGTGCTTTTCAGTTGTGGTGTTAGCAAAGAATATTGAAAGTACCATCAGCTGCCAGAAGAATTAACAGGTGTGTTCATGGAAGAAGTGTAGCTGGAATGCTCCTTGGAAGTGAGAATGGCCAGATTTTGCCTGACCTACTTTGGTCATGGTATCAGAAGGGACCATTCCCTGGAGAAGGATATCATGCTTGGTAAAGTGGAGGGTCAGCCTAAAGGAAAGACCCTCAGTGAGATGGATTGACACAGTGGTTGCAATAATGAGCTCAGGTGTAGCAATTGTGAGGTTGTCTCAGGACCAGGCAGGCAGTATTTCATTCTGTTGTACATAGTGTTGCCAGTCAGAGCCAACTCCACGGCATGTAACGACATGCCCCCTTTCTTCCTCTGGATATTATCATGTCTGAACATGGTGTCTTAATGTAGCCATCTTGTTACCAGACAAAGCATAGAATTTGGCAAAGCCAAAGGAATTTAGGTTAATCCCACCTAGACTGAAGGAAAAACTGGAGTTGGAGAGCTTTTTTAGGATGTTATTATAATTGCCTAGGAAAATAAACAAAGGGCTTGAACTGAAGCATTGAAAAAAAGAGAATAAATGTGGAAACATTAAGAGATTAAACAGGCAGAACTTGAACATGTGGAATGAATATAGCTGACTCAGCATTTATTTGCCACTTTACTTCTTCCCAACAAATCCTCAATTTTTTTCAGGAAGATATCATTCCTCCAAATACTCCTGAACTTCAGGGGAAGCTGATTCCATCCACAGCACTAGAGGGTGTATCCTGATTAGTCTATGAGGCAACTGTGTTCATCTCACAGTCCTGACCAGGGCTTGGTTTAGAGGTGGACATGTGACATGTCCAGTTCTAGGCAGAGTGATATGAGATAAACTCTCCTGGGACTTCAGAAAATGTTTCACTTACTCTGAAGAAGAAAACACTGTGAGACATGCCCCCTTTCTTCCTCTGGATATTATCATGTCTGAACATGATGTCTTAATGGTAGCCATCTTGTTATCAGACAAAGCATAGAATTTGGCAAAGCCAAAGGAATTCAGGAAATGGAGAAGGAGTCATCTGACTTCTGATTTCTTGTTATGTGAGATAATACATTTCCTTGTTCTTTAACCCAAATAGAGTCAAGATTTTCTGTGGCTATAGCTGAAGCCATCCTGATGTAGTAAGGGAGATGAGAAGTTTATGGTCATGCTAAGTTTCCAACATGCAGACTAGGAGAATAGTGATTCTTTCATCTTAGAGTGGAAATGCTTGGTCTTTGGAATGGACAGATCTAGACCACAATTCCACTTCTATCACTTACTATGTCTCTTCGGAGAAACTGCTTACCTTCTCTTAGCATGTTTTCTCTTTTTACTTAAGCATAATAATTACACTTATCTTCAGAGAGTTATTGTGAAAACTTAGTTAAGTTAATGCAGGTGAAGTGCATGTCACGAGTGGGCATTCAGCACCTTTTGGTTCTTACTTCTCCAACTCTATGTCTGTCACGTGGTTCCAGAGGAGCAGTTTCTTTTCAAACCTTTACTACTACCCTGTTGGCATAGACCCCAGCACAGTATCTGGCACAAAATAGTTGTTTAATAAAAGTTGAAGTGAAGTGATCCAAAAGTTATAAAGCACAGAAGGATGGAGGCAGGTTTTTTGCAGACAGACGTAACTGGTGAGCTAGGCTAGGAGTAGGGCTGAGCACAGTTTTGCAAATGCTTATTTAATAGAATAGTGCAATATCAGATGGGATAATCAGCAGGCAGTTCTAAAAGGGAAAAATTGAATTAGCCAGCTGTTTTTTCTACATTACTATAAGCACCTAACTTGAGCGGTTTTATTATTTTTCATTTTCTTATTAAGTGGCTAGATATCTTGGCATTGGGAGGCATGACAGAAGGTGATTATAGCCATAACAGTATTAAGACTCACCTACTTGTTGTTGTTATGTGCTCTCGAGTCGGACCCAATTCATAATGTCCCCCTCTTGGGTTTCTGAGGCAGTATCACTATGGAAGTAGATTGCCCAACCTTCCTTCCAAGGAGTGGCTGGTGGGTTTGAACTGCCAGCCTTCTGGTTAGCAGTCAAATGCCTTAGGCACTATGCTACCAGAGCTCCCACCTACTATACCCCCTAAAATAAGGAGTTAAGAAGCTTGGGATTTGAATTCTGTATAATAATCTCTGAATCTTTCAACTTAATTAGAGACAAAATCATTTAATTGTTTAACATTTTGTAAGAAAAGCAACTTGACATTCTTGTTTAATTAGATGGGTGGCTTTGGCATGGCACAGAACCAACTTTAGTCACCCTTATTACTGCATAAGCCCAGTTGCCAATGTTTGTAGAACACATGGCAGGCAGAGATCTGGGTACTAGAAGAGAGTGTTACCATGTGGCAGTAAGCAAGGACCTTGGGGAGACCTCAAATTAATGTTTGTGGTTAAAACCCTTGTGTTCTGACTTTTCATGGGCTGTCTCACTATCCCTAGAGCCCCAGTAGATATATTATACATTCAAAGAAAATGCAGTAAGGATAATTTGACCTCATTTGCTCATCACATGGGTGTAGAATTTTGGATGTAGAAGGACTGAATTATAAAACAAATTAAATGACAATTTTGGATTCCATAATCATATTTCCTGCTTACAAGGGCTTGCATGGTTTTGCTGCCAACTGAATAATTCTCATTTGAAAAACACAGATGCATGTTGGCAGGTCCTGTGCAATCCTAAACATAATGTTAGAAACTCAAATATAGTTATTTAAATTGCCTGATGAAAGCCTGAGCTCTTCCCCAGCTCAGCTGTTGTAAATACTTACAACTTCAGAGTGCTTGGCCCAGACCTTGGATCACAATTCTTTTGAATGCAGGTGAGAGGACAGATGTTGGAGTAAAGATCTGGGAAGCTGTGGCAGAAGTGTTGCCACTTCTTCAAATCCCCTCTCTCCCAATTTCTGTAGTAGTAAGAATAGAGCTGTTGATTAGCATGATTCTACTATGGAATGAAGACTGAGTGTCTTCACAGAATCATGCCAAGTACCCCAAACCATCTTTTCTTTGCTAGAGATCAAGATACCTTCCACTTCTAATAAGAACTAGGTTGTTGATGTCAGCTGCTGTCAAGTCAGCCCCTGACTCATGGTGACCCCATGTACAGTAGAACGAAATGCTACCTAGTCCTGTGCCGTCTCCATGATTGGATCTGACCATTGTCATCTATGGAGTTTTCATTGGCTGATTTTCAGAAGTAGATTGACAGGTCTTTCTTCCTAGTCTGAAAGCTGTTCTGAAACCTGTTCAACAGCACAATATTACACCAACCACTGATGCATGGGTGATGACTGCTCATGGGAGGCATTGGCTGGAAATATAACCCTGGTCTCTGCATGGAAGGTAAGAATTCTACCACTGAACAACAACTACCCCCAATAAAAACTATGCTGTTGTTAGGTGCTGTCCAGTCAGTTCCAACTCATAGCAACCCTATGTACAACAGAACAAAACATCGTCCAGTCCTATGCCATCCTCACAATCACTGTCATGTATGAGCCCACTGGTGTAGCTACTGTGTCAATTCATCTTGTTGGAGGTCTTCCTCTTTTTTGCTGACCTTTTTCTGGGGACTTGTCCCTCCTGAACACATGTCCAAAGTATGTGAAATGAAGTCTCACCAATCTCACTTCTAAGGAGTTTTCAGCTATATGTCTTCCAAACAGATTTACTAGTTCTTCTGATTGTCCATAGTATATTCAATATTCTTCACCAACATCATAATTCATATGCATCGATTATTCTTAAAAACTATAAACCAAAAACCAAACCTATTGCCACCAAGTTGATTCTGGCTCATAGAAACCCTATGGGACAGAGTAGAAGAACTGCCCCATAGACTTTCCAAGGGAGTAATTTTCCCAGAAATAGACTGCCACATCTTTCTCTCAGAGGTTCAAACCTTTCAGTTAGCAGCCGAGCACTTAACCACTTAAAAACTATAGCTACCATGTATTGAGAGTTTTCTAGATGTCAGTCATTCTGCTCTATATGGACTATCTCATTTAACCCTGACCAAACAAAGATTGGGCAATCTACTTCTGTAGTGATACTGCCTCGGAAACCCAGGAAGGGGTCATTATGAGTCAGGTCCGACTCAAGGGCATATAACAACAACAAACAACAACGACAACAACAACAAAACCTGTGAAGAGAGGACTTTACAAAGGTAAAAGGAAATTAAGTACCTTGATCACCATCATGTGTCTAGTTAAGTGGCAGAACTGAGTCTTGAATCTGAATCCAGGTTTCTTAGATTCCAAAGTCAACATTCTTAACCCTAGATCAAACTGCCACAAGCATACCCAATGATGTGAAGCATTGGAAAACTGAGGATGGCAAATAACTCTTGGTGCCTTTGAGAATTTAGCAGTGCTAGATGACAGATATTTGGAATGGGAGAATGTAGCCCTGAGTGAGAGAGCTGTAGTCACAGGGCTAGCTTAATAAAAGATTGCCTTTCATCCTTCACACAGGGATAATGAAACAGCGTGGACTACGAAAACTCATCACCTGCTTGGCAAAAATCCCCACAGAGCTAGCAGGAGGAAACCTGAGATGATTTTGAGTTCAAGAAGGCTCACAGAACCACAATTGAGAAACTCCACCCAGCACTGGCTAGTTTCCAGTACACCCCACTCATGCTCAGAACCCAGTGTGTTTTCCTTCCCAGCAGTTGCTTTGTCCTTTGTCAAGCACATCATTGGATTCTAGTCCTACCTAGACCACCACTGAGAACATTTGGCTTTCCCTTTGTAGGTGCTAACAGTTTCTTTTTGCCCATTCTAAAAAAAAAAAACAAAAACCCAAAAAACCTTGCAGGGAGACTTTAATCATTCTGGATTTGGTCTTTTTATCTTATGATCTTCAGAAAATGACACTATTGTTTTCTTTGGTCTTCTACGCAGTAGTCAACAAGGGAAGTTCTTCCTAAATTCTTACCTAAGTTTGCCAGGCTGTTTAAGCTCTTTCTCTCTTGTTCTATTTCATTATTATTTGGAAATGGCTATACTGGAAGAGGAGGCGGCTGGAGAAGATGAGGTGCTGGGTGGAGACATTGAATCCAGACTCAAGTTCAGCTTTTTAGAAGTTGACAGTTGCTCTGCTTATTAAAGAGAATGTGTTCCTCGTATGTCTATTTTTATATCCTTGGAGCAGTAGGAAGCCCTCTTGGAAGGTGCGGTGATCTCTCTCAGGAGACCAAGTAACTTGGAAAATAATAGAGGCTTTCAAGTAACTCAGGTGTCTAGAAATTGCACTCTTTTAGAAACAATCTCTTAGCTTTTCAAACAGTTAATTGAATAACGTTTACATTCATAACACTACAAGAAATCATCCAACCCGATGTGTGGTTGTGACAGCTGGAAAGTATTTTTCAGTCATCTTCATGCAACAGACCCTATGGAACCTTTGTTGCCCCCTCCCTCTATCCCCTGTAAGCCTATAAAATACATTTTCTTCTGCTGACACTGCAACATGAACTTTCCATAGCAACTTATTCCCACACCACCTGTTAATAATGCCAAGAGTAATGTATTTAACTCCCTGCATACTGTGCCAAAATGTTTACACAATTCAGCTTACTTCAGAGTTTAAAGACCAGACATAAATCCTAAACTAGCCATGTCCCTTCCAAACACTCCAGGACTCGGTTACAACATTTTTGTAGGTAGAATCAGAGAGATTTTCCTCAAGTGTTTGTTAATAAAAAGTGGGGTAAACTTTTGGGGTGCTTTGCTAACTATTTTGGGGTCCTCTGTAACAGACTGTTTCACAGAATGTGGCCAAGTATAAGAGAACATCTTTTCAGCTAAATATCAACTTTATTGGCAATGCCCTTAAAACAAGAACTAAGACTCCTCAACTAAAAAGGTGTTAATGTAAACATATCTGAAGATTGCTTTTATAATTCACCATCCAAATTAATAGCCATATGAACTAGTATTTATTTTGTATTTCATTGTTTAAAATTTCAATTTACATTTATGCCTATGTGTGGTAGTTAAATTTGTACATCAGCTTGGTTGGGCCTGGTTGAGTGGCTGGGCAGCTGGTGGTAGTTATTCCCCATGATGAGACTGGCAATCAACTCCATAGTGGGATCTACCACAAACAGCTGAGTAGCTGCCTTTGGGATGTGGTCTGTTTCCTATATATAAGGAGAAGCCTTGTGGATAGTCTCTAGTTTATGGCATGCTTGGACCCTGCGTGTAGCTGTGTTATTGTTCAGCAGCCTGCTATGCTTTGCCGACCTTGGGACTTACAATGGACTTGAATTAATGGCCTGCCATGTGGTTTGGTAACATTGGGGCTGTGCCTTTTTACTTGTCAACCTTGGGCTTGTCAGCCTCAGCAGCCAGCAGCTGTCTGAGTGAAGAAAAGCCTCTAGCTTCAGTGGGCCGGAAGCTGGAGGCAGAGCTGAACCCCAAGGTTGAGGGGCCTTCATCCAGCCCCTAGAGCCTGGCACTTTGAACTTGGACTTAAAGCCTCTAAATTGTAAGGCCATCCCATTTGTGGCATATTCCTGTCAGAGCAGCACTAGGTAACCAGAACACTATGACACTAAATTCTAATGAAAATTCAATGTTTAAATAAAACTCTACATTGTGTAGCTGATGAATCTGAGACTCTCCTGGAAAGCGATCTGCCCAAGATCACACATCATGGATCTAGGATTTGCATTCTGATAAGTTTGTCTCCAAAGCCAGTGCTCTTTCCGCTACACCATGATTTTCATTTTCTTTGATTTAGTCTTTTTTTCTTTTAATTATTATTATTGTTTTAAATAAACAGATAACACATTTACCAATTAGGATTTTTTGCTTATGCAATTCAGTGACACTAATTACATCAATCATGTTGTACAACTATCACCAATATCCATGACCAAATTTTCCATCACCATAAACAGGAACTTATTGCTTCATAAACAATGATTTCTCCTTCTGCCCTCCCTCTCATCCCCGGTAATGACTATTAAACTCTGATCTGTATATACGTTTATGTATTCTGGGGATTTCATATTGGTGAGATTAAGCACTATTTGTCTTTCTGTGGTTGCCTTATTTCACTTAGTGTAATGTTTTCAAAGTTCATCCATGTTATGGCATGTATCAGCACTTAATTTCTCTTTCTGGCAGAGTTAATACCATTCATCTTTTTAATACACCTTTGTTGTTTTTATGGTATGTCACTCACAGTATTTCAATTTAAAAAATCATGGAAAATTATCTGAAAGGATACACCATCATTTTTTAAAATGGTTTTCTGGGAGCATTGGACCAGAAGATAATAATAGCTATGTCTCTAAAACACTCTTCTGTGATCAAGATAGGAAAGCTTTGTACAGTATTCTTACCTTGGAAACTTACAATGTTCATAAGCATACTAAAAGCATACTAAAGTACTAAGCATAATACTAAGTACTAAGTACTTGTTGTTATGTGCCATTGAATCAGACCCGACTCATAGAGACCCCTCCTTGGGTTGCCAAGGCAGTATCACTATGGAAGTAGATTGCCCAACCTTCCTTCCAAGGAGTGGCTGGTGAGTTTAACTGCCAGCCTTCTGGTTAGCAGTCAAGTGCCTTAGGCACTATGCTACCAGAACTAGTACTAAGCATACCAAAAGTTCTGAGAAGTCCTGCAGTAAAGAAACCTCTGTAATGTTGTATCTTAGTTACCCAGTGTCGCTGAAACAGAAATACAAGTGTTTGACTTTAAGATCAGAGATTTATTTTCTCACAGTTTTGGAGGCTAAAATCCAAATCAGAGTTCCAGCCATTTTGATTTCTTTGTCATCGGTAACCCTGGGAGTTTCTTGTTTCCTTGGTGATCCTCACATGGCATCTGTCTTTCCTTGTGTATGTGTGTGTGTTTATATATATGTCTCTATGTCTAATCTGATCTTTTTATAACCCAGAAATAATTAGATTTAGAACCCACCCTTGTCAGGTATGATCTAATTAACATAAAAAATCCTAATTTAAAACTAGATTACATCCACAAAACTGAAACAACCAAACTTACTGCCGTTGAGTCAGATCCACTCATAGTGACCCTTCCTTGGGTTTCTGAGGCACTATCACTACAGAAGTAGATTGCCCAATCTTCCTTCCAAGGAGTGGCTGGTGGATTTGAACCACCAGCCTTCTGGTTAGTAGTCAAATGCTGTAGGCACTACACCACCAGAGCACCTCGATTACATCCACAAGCATAGTCAATCACCAGTTGCTGTCAAGTTTATTCCAATCCATGGTGCTCCTGTATGTATCAGAGTAGAACTATGCTCTGTAAGGTTTTCAATGGCTGATTTTTCAGAAGTAGAGTGCCAGGCCTTTCTCCAAATTGCCTTTGGGTAGGCTCCAACCTTTCAGATAGCAGGCTAGACTGTTAACCATTTTCACCACCCAGGGACTCCTTCCAGATGTAGAGGGATTTGGATTCTAACACATATTTTGAGGGGATACAATTCAACCCAAAGCATGCTGTGTAACCCAGTAGTTTCCAAAGTTAACTTGAGTACAGTGCACTTTTTCCTTAGCACATCAATTAACACACAGGGTGGGAGATATTGTATTTTGCCAGGCTGCCTTCCAGTCAGTGCTGAATGTCCTCAGGGTCAGCTCCCCTTTCCTCTTTTCTCAGTTTCCAAGTGCCTCTGAAATTCCTTACAGGGAAGACATGTGCAACACTGTTCTAATTCTCCTCAGTTATTCCTTATTCATTTACTCAGGGCTCATCCGTCTTGGTAGTGTTTTAATCTGACTTCCCAAATGGGATAGCCCTCATCCTTTTTGAATATTTGGAGACAAATAACAAAATAACACATGAGTTCATCAGAGTGCAACTGGTTTTCTCAGATCCCCAGAGAGTCAAACCTCATATTTTCGTTTGAAATCTCTGTTTAGTCCAGCAGAACTCTCTGCTGGAGCAAACATTTTCATAAGACCTCACATAGTGACAAAGCCAAACAAATTGGTCAATTCCTTCAGAAAGTATTTAATATTGTATATACATGGTCTAAATCTGAAATGATGTCACTTTGGGTAAATGGCCCAATAAGTAAAGAATTACTAATTCCCAAGACCAGAATAAAAAATGTTTCATGAAACACTATTTTCCACTAAATACCCAGCACTGAAACTGGGGAAAAACAAAACAAAACAAAACCCTTCACATATAATCAAATTTCTAAATACTAGAAAACCTCTTAAATTCTAATTCAAATGTTCCATTTTCTTCCAAATGCTTAGTTAGCATTGTGTAGATATAGCCAGAAATTTGGAATCATTGAGTAATTTATTCCTTTCTGTTCCACAACTCCTCCAGTTCATATTATACTAATCTGGGTGCTTTATATTATGTAGACAACCTTCTTATTGTTAGTCGGCTCCATGCCAGGGACCTTTATCTGTAAAAGCTAATTATCTTTTTATTGGCAAATGAGTTAAATGGGAACGAGGCAAATCCAAAAAGGAATAGCCATGTTCCTACTGAAAATACTTTGAAGCTAAAATTCACTAAACGATGTAAATTTTTGTTTTTGTCTATTTGGTCGTTTCACAGTTAGCCACCTAAAGCTATAATATTTCTTTGTAAAGGATTCCTATAGCAAGATTTCAGTGTGGAAACTGTAGAACCACAGTTTGGAGTATGCAGCACAGAAAAATCAACTGAAACTGTAAACCCCACTTGACATGAGCAATTTAAAAACATCCAAGGCAGAAATGACCTGGCAAAGTAAGATATCAAAGAATTCTGGCCCAGAGCCACAGATGAAAATGTCAAAAACTCACAGCTAACAGTAAAACCAGGAATTAAATAAAATGTTGCTCCTCTGGATTAGATTTCCTCCAGGTCAACAACTACTGAGTCATTAAGACAAATGAGAGTGAAAGAGTTACTAAGCCCCTCTGACAGGCGTCCGTTTTCCCAGATGAAGTTAGTGAGCCGGTTTTGCCAATAGCTCTGACTCAGGCCCTTTCTCCTCCTTCTCCCCACTACAAGGTGGGGATCCCAGCCCCAAAACACAGAGCAGAATCTGGCTGCCTCTAGTCGTGTTCTTGGTCAGTTTGGATTTTTAACCCCAGATTGCGGGTTTCTTTGAAATGTGAAGGAGCTCTGATGGTGCAGTAGTTAAGGCATTCTGCTGCTAACCAGAAGTTTGATGGTTTGAACCCACTAGGTGCTCCACAGGAGAAAGATGAGGCAGCCTACTTCTGTCAAGATTTATAGTTTTGGAAACCCTGTGGGGTAATTCTACTCTGTCCTATAGGGTTGCAATGAGTCAGGATCAACTCAGTGGCAGTGGGTTTGGTGTTTTGTTTTGTTTATTTGAAATATGAGAGGCCTTGTGGTGCAGTGGTTAAAGTGCTCGACTGGTAACTGAAAGGTAGGTGGTTTAAACCCACCAGCTGCTTTATGGGAGAAAGATGAGGCAGTCTGCTTCCCTGAAGATTTACAGCCTTGAAAACTCTATTGAGCAGTCAGTTCTAGTCTGTCCTATGAGGTGACTGTGAGTTGGAATCAACTTGATGCAAAGGGTTTTTATGTGTGTGTGGATTGAAATAGTGAACATTTTGAAAAGTTCAATGCATCCAGAATGTTTGCCAAAAAAAGAAAGGAATAAGAAGTAAAGCCAAATGCTATAGAGCAATGATGGTTTTCTTATACAAAGAATGAAATGAAATATCTGTCAGTTGGATTAGGAAAAAATGATCCAAGCCACATAATATGTTAGTAGCATAACTACATGCTATGATAATCACTATCATCATTTTACCATCAGGGTTGTAATAATTCCAGACTAATGATGAAATGGTCTCATGCTAGCCATAGTCTTTTAGCTGATTGGTCTGATCACCCTGGTGATGAAGGGCATTGTTAGGTTTGCGTTCACTTGATAGACCTGCATTTGCCTTCTCTTTGGAGAGAGAGACATCCATGAATACAATTTTTTGTTTACATGGGAGTTTGGCTTATTTTGTGATGAGTAACTTGAAGAAATCTGCTGTCATAGAATCCCAGAGCCAGCAAAGTCCCTGGGGTCATTGAGGCTGCATGCACATGCTGCACACAAACAGGGTCATGATGGTCACATCTGGCCATTGTAGCTCATTTATACAGCTGGGATCCAGAAACATAAGTTTCACTGTGCATGCTGTACCAACACCCCACTGAGCTCTGGCCTCAGGGAGATGTGAAGGGCTGAATCCACAGTACTGGGTTCTGCACACTCATGCTGCTCGGGTTGACCAGGTGACACTGTGTTATGATTTGGGAGGGCCCAGAACCTGTGCCCTCAGAATCTTCCCATCCATTGGCAGCATGCCTGCATTTCCAACTATTAGAGTCACTCCTTTGGGCTAAGGCACTCGTTCCCCACCTCTTTTATTCTTTAGTACAAAGAATCTTTTTTTAACATCAAAGCATTTTACAGATCTCCCACATAATAGTTATATTTTTAGTTTCTAATGATTGAAAAAATGCAAAATAAAATCTCTGTGGGGCTTTTGCATGGATTCTTATTTTCTAAATTATAATAATCACTTCATATATTTGAAAAAATAAGTCACCCCTATATCTATGAGCTGCATTATTTATTATGTCTAGAGATAATATTTGGTAACTGGATAGATTCATGGATCCCTAGTTCTACATTCTTTCTCTCTAGTATTTCCAGCCCTCTCACCCTATGCTTTGTCACTGAGATTTATGGCCTTTTGATTGGGGCCATTGGGTTGACAAGCATTTCGTAAGTCTGTGTTCTCTGGAACACAGTTCCACAGGGTGCAAAATAAGTTTCCAAGGGGGAGAAAAAAAAGTTTGGGAAAAACTGGGTTATACAAAGTCAACTAGTTCTCTTTACAAAAGACTTCTCAGAGCTTCTAATTGCTGATGTGCACTTTGAGTCATTAAGAAGGATATGCAGATTTCTTTTTCCAAGCATGCCTATCAGTGTATTTGTGAACAGTGTTCTGAAGAATACCACATTGGGAAATGTTGTGTTAAAACATTATCTCCAGAATATCTCTGATGACTATAAATGCATATTTTTGGGAAGGGAAACCAGTAAGTCTTCTGCCTCTATCACACATTGGTGGTTCAGCAGAAGAATTCTCACTTTCTATGCCAGATGGCACATGACAACAATAACAACAATGCCAGAGACCTAGGTTTGATTCCTGGCCAATGCATCTCACGTACAGCCACCATCTATCCATCAGTGGAGGCTTGCATGTAACTATGATGCTGATAGGTTTCAGATAAGCTTTCAGGCTAAGATGGAGTAGGAAGAGTAGTCTGGCCCTCTGCTTCTGAAAATCAGTCAACGAAAACCCTATGGAATGCAAAGGCTGATCCACAACTTATCAAGTTGATGCAGGACTGGGCAGGGTTTTTTTCTATTGTGCATGGGGATCAACTGAACGGCACATTTTTTTGTTTTCTTGTTTTTAGTGCTTAACAATCTTAGTGTGACACTGAAAGCATGATTGATAAGGTTGGAGGAGCGTGTAGAAAGACAAAGAGCATCCGGGTACTGGGGACAGCCCACGGAAATCACCTTAGAAGGTCTCTTGATGGAGCCCAAAGGACCTGGAAGAAGCTAGTTTTGCCCCAGTTGAGTGGCACTAAACAATCCAATCAGTAAAGGTAAAACAAAGGTCAGATCACCTGTGCTTGGAGGCACAGTTCGACTAATGTGAGGTAGGAAATAGGGGCAATTACTTAGAAATTTTAAAGCCTCAAGCAATTTTTCCCTCAATCAATGGAATATATCAGGTAAGAGTGATTTTTGGACTAAATGTTAGTAGCAGAATTGTTTCAATTTGTCATTCTTCTTTCATGTGAAGACACTGCTAATGAACAAAGCTTTGCTACTCACTTATCTCAATGGAGACATAATTTTGTTTTATAGCCCTTTCACACAACATCATGTTGATCAGTTAATAATTTATCAGGAATCACTAGCCAAATATTACAACAAATGTCTGCCACAACACATCACTGTGTCTTTTCCTTGAACCATTCAGAGACACACATAGAAAGTCAACCTGCAAATTGTGCTTTTCCATAGTCTTATTATTACATGATTTTAACTTTCCATGCAATTAGAATGAAAATCATCCTAACTAAAAGACTTCAGCCAATGTGGTGCTCTTATTAAAGTGTTAAAATCTTCATGCTGTCAGGGCAAAAAATTAGTTCCTTTTGAAATTTTCTCCATTAAACTAGTTTCCTAATTGCTACATGCTATTTAAACAGCTTTGACTGTACTTCTTATCTCAAGTGATGTATTTCAATTAGCCTGTGAAAAATTGCAGTCTCTAGTGACAAAGAAATCACACAACAAATTCAATCTATATCAGAGGACATGAATATGTATTAAAATATCCTTGAAAGCTACCACTTTCCCTTCTTTTCTTTTCACCATCCCAAACTCAGTTAATAGTAATAGCAACTACTATTGATTAAGTACCTACTAGGTGCCACCTTAGAAGCTGTGATGGTGCAGTGGTTAAGCACATGGCTGTTAATCAAATTGTTGGTAGTTCAAATCCACCAGATGCTCCCTGGGAGATGTGGTAGTCTGCATCCTTAAAGACTGACAGCCTTGGAAACCTTATGGGGTAGTTCTACTCTCGGGTTGCTATGAGTCTGAATCAACTTGATGGCAATGAATTTTAGGTACCAGGTACATTATATGCATTACTTTATTTTATTATTATATTAACAGTCAGATGAAATAGATACTAACCACATCTTACAGATGAGAAAATGAGATTGAGAAGCAACTCAAAAGCTTTTTCATTTTCTTAACCACTGTCTGATGTGAGAATTAAACTCAGGTCTTCATCACCAAAATCCATGCTCTTAACCACAAGTCCTATCCTAATCTTTGTGGGTCTCTCAAACAAAATTTATTCAGTATAATTAAATAGCTAATTGGAGCTCTGGTGGCATAGTGCCTAAGGCATTTGACTGCTAATGAGAATGCTGGTGGCTCAAACCCCCCAGCCACTCCTTGGAAAGAATATTGGGCAATATACTTCCATAGAGATGCCGCCTCGGAAACCCAAGGAGAGGTTACTATAAGTTGAATCAACTCGATGGCAGTAAGTTTGGTTTGGTTTGTTTAATGTATGCTTGGAGTACACAATTGTTTTTTTTTTCCTCATTATGAATTTTCCAAATACATATGGAACCAGAGCAAATACCTACCCACTCCAAATCCACTGCCATCGAGCCAATTCTGCCTCATAATGACCCTGTAGGATAGAGTAGCATTGCTCCTATAGGATTTCCAAGGCTGTACAACAACAACAACAACATCTTTAGGGAAGCAGACTGTCTCATCTTTCTCCCATGGAGTGACTGGTGGGTTTGAACTACTGACCTTTTGGCTAGCAGCCAAGCTTTACCACTGCATCACCAGGACTCTTTACTAATAATTACTATTATTTAGAATATAGTTTATATGAGTCAGGGTCCTGGCAAGAAACAGATGACATATTAAAAATATGTAGTCAAAAAGATTTTAATAAAAGGAATGGAATACAGGCGGTCCCTGGATTATGAACAAAATCCTTTCCTAAGTTTGTCTTCAGGTCGAGTTTGTAGGTAAGTCAGAACAGATGTATAAGGTTCTTATTTAGCCTTACTTTGCTGCTAACCAGAAGATTGGAGGTTCAAACCCACCAGCCACTCTGCAGAAGGAAGATGGGGCAATCTACTTTTATAAAGATTTACCACCTTGGAAACTCAATGGGGTTCCCTATGAGTCAGAATAGACTCAGTGGCAGTGGGTTTAGTTTTGGTTTTAGTGCAAGAAAAGGCTGGAAGCCTTTTCAATGATTTAAAAGCCGCGTGTGCAGCAAGTGGAGGTGATTGTGATGAAGAGTTTGTTGTGAGTGGGGAATGAGTCAATTATTTCAAAGTGAGGGCATATTTATATAATTTACATAATATTAGACTGCCTTTATTTTACACTGGGATGCTGCAGTATGTGGAGGCTAGCAATAATATGCTACTGCTCATAGGCTTGAAGGAGCTCTGGTAGCATAGTGGCTAAGACACTTGACTGCTAACCAGAAGGCTGGTGGTTCAAACCCATCAGCCACTCCTCGGAAGGAAGGTGGGGCAATCTACTTCCGTAGTGATACTGCCTTGGAAACCCAAGGAGGGGTTGCTATGAGTCGGGTCCGACTCCAAGGCACATAACAACAACAACATAGGCTTGAAGAGGCAAGGAGAGGAAGCACACTGGAACTTGGAGAGAATAGACTGATGAAGGAGAGGGGGCTGGGAGGAAAAAACACTACTCTCCTCCCACTCTCGTGGTTCCAAACCCAATCTGAATTTAGAGGACAAAAGATCTTGGGTAATTCAGCTCAGAGGTTGGCAAAGTTTTTCTGTAAAGGGTCAGATACTATTTTTGGCTTTATGGATCATGTAACATCTCTGTCCCATATAATTCTTTGTTGTTCTTTACTTTTTTTTTTTTTTTTTAAAGGTGAAAACCATCCTTAGTTTGCAGGGTGTACATAAACAGGCCACATGCCAGATTTGGACAATGGACCATAATTTACTGATTCCTTTTAGTTTATAAAGATCAATCTCCTGGGCACCAAGAGGGTAAAGCACTGTGGAGAGTGGTTCTGGAAGAGCACATGGACAATATCCAGACCCAGTCATACTCAGAGATGGGTTGTTCAAATGAGGATTCTAACAAGAGTCACACATTCCATTTGGTATGTATGTCTGCTTATTTCTATTAAACTGCCCTCTGTCCTTTTTGATCAGTGCTGTTGATTTTCTGGAGAAATGAAGTCTTCTGCCTTGTAGACAAAAGATATAGCTAATCACTTCCTTTTGGTATCCTTAAACTTGTTTCTCTATCATCTTAATACTTCCCATAAACTGATAGTTAGATCTTGAGGCTTGATTAGAATCAGTCTTTTAGCAAATAATAATTTGAACCTGTTACTATAAACTTCCAATTACATCACTGTCTCTGTCTGGACCTAGAGCTGCAAAATTGCAAGGGTTTCAGAGACCAGAAAAATCGCACCAGAGACCTGCTCAGAGACATGAAAGAGTTTTATTCTAAAGAGCAGGGAAGGGGGCTTATGAGGAAAGCGATATTGCATCCCTCGGAAGCTGGCTGGCCTGGTTCAGAGTACGCTAAACCCTTTCCTCTTTCCAGAGATACTTATACCTCTATTTGAGGAACTAACATACAGGTGTTTGAATTTAATATGAGGCCAATGGTGCCTCAATGCTAATGGGGGTGGGTTGGGGGCAAGGTCTGGCAGTGTGTGCCAAGATAAGATTAACTAAGAAATGTGGGCCAAGAGGGGAAAGGGAGGGGGTGGGGGTGATTTTGCATTATCCGGTATTTGGCGGAACAGGATGGAGTCTGAGAGCTGTTCTGGGCACTTACAGCCATGCCCCGCAAAATCTCGTAAGGAAGAGTATAATGTTTCTCGTTGTCCCACTTACAGTGATGCTAAGATTGATCAATGGATTTAGGTGTTAACCTGATGCCTCTGTTAGTGTTTCCCATTAACCTTTTATCTAATGTTCTACAACATTCCTTGATGACCGTTTCCTGTATCTATGATTTCATGAGGCTTTTAAAATGGTGGTATTATAATGATATATATAGTTCCTTCTGCATTTATTAGTCAAATATCTTCTATGAAGATTTTCTTTCATCTGCTATTTGGTTTCTCTGAATGTACAATTCATATTGGAAATTCAGGATAAATGCTTGATTCTTTCTCTTTATTAATTTTAATTAATGCCCTAGAGCTCTGCAACGGTGATAGATGAGCTTTTTAAAAAAAGCATTATTTTGAAATTATGGGTTTGTATATATGTACACAAATTTATAAACTAAAAACTTTAAATATATATTAAGTTTTATGTGTGTGTGTGTGTATGTTGTATTTAAACCCATTGCAAATGTTAATTTTTGTGTTCCTTACATTATCCCATCTCAGGGAAGTGGCCACTTTTTCAGATTGGTTCTTGGATCCTTTTGATAGCTTTTTTGCTTTCTGGCATAGCAAGATATCCCAGACTTGTCTTATTTCCTGCCCTCCATCTGAAACCACTATTTCTCCCAGAAAGTCTTGTTCCTTTTAGTTACCTGGCCTCATGGGAATAGGCCTTGGGCTGCTGCTGGTGATTCTGTCTTCCTCTTGTGTAGTTCAAACCAAAAACAAACCCACTGCTGTCGAGTCGTAACCGACTCGTGGCAACCCCTCCTTGGGTTTTCAAGGTGGTATCACTATGGAAGTAGGTTGCCCAACTTTCCTTCCGAGGAGTGGCTGGTGGGTTTGAACCTCCAGCCTTCTGGTTAGCAGTCAAATGCCCTAGGCACTATGCTACCAGAGCTCCTGCTTGTGTAGTTAGAGGAGGTCAAAAGATGTCACCTCCCTGCCCCTTTAGCAGGTCTTGAAAAATTATGAGAGGTCATCTAAGATGCAGCAATTGGTCTCTCCTTGTCTGGATCAAAGAAGAGTGAAGAAAATCAAAGCAGCATGGAAACAATTAGTCTAAGGGACTAGTGGACCACGGGAAACTCAGCCTATACAACCCTGAGACCAAAAGAACTAGATGGTGCCTGGCTACCAATAGGAAAACGATCAAAATTGGAAATCATGGATGGAGTGGGAAAAAAATATGGAACAAAACTCAAAATCATAAAAAAGACCAGGCTTGCTAGTTTGATGGAGACTGGTGAAACCCACAAGACTATGGCCCCTGGTCACTCTCAGGCCTGGAATGAACTCAATTCCATGGATTAATTTCCAGCCAAACATTAGACAGGACTATGAGGTGAACAATTATACCATGTAGGTACGCTCCTTAGAACAAGCCACAATGGGAAATCAGAAGGGCAGCATTTGCAAAGGTCGATAACTCAGAGGGCAGGAATGCATAGGAAAGACAGACACAGGGAAAAGGTAACCACAGGGAGGAAGTGGGAAGAGAGCCATTACACTATGGGTATTACAATCAGTGTCATGAAACAAAATATGTGTGAACGGTTGAATGAAAAATGAATTTGCTCTATAAATTTTCATCCAGATCAATAATAATAATAAACAACACAAAGCACTTTAGATGAAGTGTCACCATCTTCACTCCTAAGGAGCATTCTGGCTATACTTCTTCCAAAACAGATTTGTTTGTTCTTCTGGTAGTCTATGGTACACTCAATATTCTTCATCAATACCATAGTTCAATTGCATCACTTTGTCTTCACTCTTCCTTATTCATTGCTCAGCTTTCACATGCATATGAAGGCACTGAAAATACCATGGCTTGGGTCAGGCGGACTTTAGCCCTCAAGGTGATGTCTTTGCTTTTTAGTACTTCAAAGAGGTCTTTTGCAGCAGATTTGCCCAATCCAATATGTTGTTTAATTTCTTGACTGCTGATTCTAGGATCATTGATTGTGGATCGAAGTTAAATGAAATCTTTGACAACTTCAATATTTTCTCCATTTATCATGATGTTCCTTTTAGTAGGAAATGGTATTTAGAAATCACTTCATAGACTGTTGTTGTTTTGTGCCATTGAGTTGGACTCAACTCATAGTGACCACTTCGTAGACTAGGAGTGCTTATTCTAATGAGCTGCCATTGTTTTCTAGGACTTTATTTCTCTTAAAGTATGGTGTCTATTGTTTGTTTTCTTTATAATTGGGTAATCTTGCATATCATTGTCCAAGCACAATTTGGATTCATGGCTATCCAGCTAGCATAATTACTAATGGTACCCCTTAAAAGCATCCTAGTTTGCATAATAATTTACATGGTTACTCTACTTATAAGTGACTTGATCTTTTCTTACTGGGTGCCAAAACAATGTTTTTATTTATCTTTAAAGTCCTGTAATTATACCAGAGTATGTGTTAGTGTAGATCATCCTGAGTAAATTTCCTGAATACATGGTATACTCTTTCAGGTACTCTACAGGTTTAAATCATTTTTTATTTCAGGAAAACTATCTTATTTTATAGTTTGTGGGAATTGTTCTGTCCCATTGCTTAGAGCTTTTTCTTTGGGGATTGTGGTGGTTATGTTTGTGTGTCAACATGGCTGGGCCTGGTTGAGTGGCTGGGCAGATGAACATAGTTATTCCCCATGATGAGACTGGTAATTAACTTCATGGTGGAATCTCTTGGAGCAGCTGAGTAGCTGCTGTGGGTATGTGGTCTGCTTTCCACATATAAGAAACAGCTTTGGGAATGGTCTCTAGCTTATGGCATGCATGAGCCCTGCATGTAGCCATGTTGTTGTTCAGCAGCCTGCCATGCTCTGCCGACCTTGGGACTTACAGTGGACTTGAATTAATGGCCTGCCATGTGGTTTGGTTACATTGGGACTGTGCCATTTTGAGTGAAGAAATGTCTCTAGCTTCAGTGGGCTGGGAGCAAGAGGCAGAGCTGAAGCCCACAGTTGAGGGGCTTCCACCCAGCCTCTAGAACTTAACACTTTGAACTTGGACTTCTAGCCTCCCAAACTGTAAGAGAATAAACTCCTGGTTGATAAGGCCATTCCATTTGTGGTATATTTCCTGTCAGAGCTGCACTAGGTAACCAAAACAGCGATCCAATGATACATTTGTTGAGTTTTATTTGCCCATATTCTGTACCTATTACTTTCTTTATAGTTATTTTTAATTTCTTTATTTCTGTTATATTTCTTCATTTTGTTCCTTTCTATATTCTCTATTATTCTCATTTTATTCTGTGTTGTCTGGACTCTCATGTTTCTTTTAGATACAGTTTTCGTTTCTGAAGGTTTTTTCTTTTTTTAATTTTCTCAGTTTCTCTGAACTCTGACAGCACTTTTTCACATCCTGCTGTCTTTCAACCATTTCTAAGATTTTCTACTTCTAATTTACGTTAATTTCCCTAGCTTCCATAGTGTTATTCATTTGTTTTAGTTCCTTTTGTGGTGGTATTATCATTCTCATCCGCTTGATCATATTTTTCTGGCATGCTTTCTTTATCTTAATATTTTTCCCTCTTCCTTTATATGGGGTCTGATTGTAATCATTTTTCATTTTTTCTTGTTTATTTGAGAAGGTCTTATTTTTCCTTGCTGCTTTAAAAGGAGATTCCTATGTAGGGAGGAGGGAGAGATTAGGATAGCTTTTCTAGAGACATGGCTCTAGGGCTCTTTCCTTTGTGGTTTACCAGTTGCTGTCCAGTTGATTCCAACTAATGGAGATTCTATGTGTATCAAAAATAGAACTGTGCTCCAGTGACTTTTCAATGGCTATTCTTTTCACAAGTAAATCTTTAGCCTTTTCTTTCGAGGTGCTTCTTTCGAGCCTTTTCTGGGTGGGCTTGAAATTCCAAACTTTTGGTTAGCAGCTGAGTGCTTTAATCTTTTATGACATCTGTTGTTGCTGTTGTTGTTGTTTGCCGTCGAGTCGGCCCCGACTCATAGCGACCCCTCCTTGGGTTTCCAAGGCAGTATCACTACGGAAGTAGGATTGCCCAACCTTCCTTCCGAGGAGTGGCTGGTGGGTTTGAACCGCCAGCCCTCTGGTGAGCAGTCAAGTGCCTTAGGCACTATGCTACCAGAGCTCCTTTTATGACATCTAGGGATGATTTTTCTGTTGTTACCTTGAATATTAAAATAATGTCTTCTCATTTTATCAGCCCTGGGACCTCTACTTTTTTCCCTCCTAGTATTTGAGTCTTCTTTCCTTTCCCCACCATTATTTCTGCCTGGGCTATTTATTCTCTACTCAAAGAACTTTTTTACTCAAAGTAGTTTTTCCAGAGGGAAAACCTTGTTGGTTATTTCTGAGGCACTTGCTGCTAACTCAAAAGTTAAAGGTTCAAATCCATGCAGAGTTACTAGCAGAAGAAAAGACTGGTGATCTACTTCTGAAACATGAGCCATTGAAAACCCTATGGAGCAAAGTTCTACTCTGACACACATGCTGTTGCCATCAGTTGGGATTGACTCCATTGGAACCTGTTTGATTTTTAGGTTTTTGAGATTATAGGCTCTCCAGGACCTTCTGATTTTCTGTTTTTTTATTATGCACTCATCTACACACTTTCTTCTAGTTTTGTCAGCTGGTTGTTTCCAAATTTACTTCATGAGGATGCTACTCAGAGGTAGGTCATCACGTCTGAGGATGAGTAAATGGTGGTGATTTCTGTGTTTCAAGGCTTGTAACATCATCAGAAATCTCATTTCTTTCCCTCCACTACCCACACGTGGTATCTTCACCCATATCCTTAGCAGGTTTGCTACTGATTTCAGTTTGGCCTTAGCCATTTATACTTCGGGACTCATGAGCATACCTTGTCATCTCATTTTGATGAAGATGCTATGGTTTGTTTTTTTAAATTGTTAGTAGCTTACCTGTTTTGATGAGACAATTTTGGAATGTTTAAATACTATGCTGCCATAATAATTTTGTTGCCCTAAAAGTCTAAGGCAACTTGAAAAAAAATTTTTTTTCAAAAGTTTGGAAGCATAGAAAATAAGACAGGGCATCGTGGAATTTAACCCCATGCCACCTTGAATTAACGGAATCAGGAATTAACTTCCTACAATAGGTACAATTGTTTACAGTTGCCACCAATGCTCCAGGGAAAATGAGAAGGAGGGCACAGTTTATCTCTGTGTACCTTCTTCCTACCTTACTCACCACTGTGCCTGGCCAGTTGCCACATGGCCTTGGGTCTTCTGAGTCTTGCCAACTCTTGGAGGTGTAGTCCATACATTCCAAGTCAGGCAAGGACAAGAAGAGCTAGAGAGTTGGACAAGGGCAGAGGGATACAGTCTGTGAATGAAAGTATAGGCCAAATAGTTCATAAGCAGGGCTGGCAATTGCTTTGGAAGATCTGAGGAAGCAGTTACTCAGAATCAGAAAAAAGAGGGTTCCTGACAGGCAGTTGTCCAGACCGCTCAGCCAAGCTTAACATTCACTCCTGCCTTACTGGCATTTAAAACATTTGTCTGTTGTTCAAAGGGCTATGTTCTTGGATGGCACTGGGGAACATCATGGAGCATCTTCTCTATCTGGAGCCTTAAAGACTGGCCAAAACTTTTGTCCCATCAGTGAAACTATCTTTCTCATTGCAATTATATCTCACACATACCATTACTATGATATGAAAATCCTCATGTTCATTACTGAAGGCAGGTCAAAATCATTCATAACAAGTGCCCTGAGCTCCTTCTCCTCTTCTAAACAGAGCTCCATCTCTGTAATCCTCTTCACCCTTGCTGGGTTGGAGGAAAAGGCAGTTCTTCTCGTTACCATGGTTAGAACCCCAAGTATCCTATAGGACAAATGTTCAGGAGATACTCAATGGAAAAATAAGAAAAACATCCCACCAGTTACTGTGGAGTTGACTTTGCTTTGTGGCCTCCCCATATGTGTTGGAGTAGAACCATACTGAGTTTTCAGAAGTAGATCACTAGGCCTTTCTTCTCAGTGGACTTAAACCTCCAACCTTTTGGTTAGCAGCTAAGTGGGTTTACCATTTGCACTACTCATTTCCTCCAGTTAATGTAATTAGGTGCTGACAAAATCATCAGAATTATTCCAAAAACAAAACAAAACAAAACAAAACAAAAACAAAAAACACCATACTAGGCTCTAAGCTAGTCCCTCAGGAATGACTCAAAAAAGGAAAAATAAATAAATAAATAAATTCACAGAACTGAACACCCAACCAGGAATTACTAACTTTGGTACAATCATGAATCAGAGATGGCAGTTAGTCACATGAGTAGACCTGGAAAAGCCAGGATTTAATCCATATCCCAAAGTCTCTAAGCTTACATTCCCAAATGGCTCAGACAATAATATGGCCTACTATGTTATGAATGACATATTGAATGGGAATGCTGTCACATTCATCATCAAAAGGAACATTTCAAGATCTATGCTGAAGTACAATGCTGTCAGTGATAGGATAACATCCATATACTCACAAAGAAGACCAGTTAATACTACTATTATTCAAATTTACACAATAAAGCCAAAGATGAAGAAATTGAAGATTTTTGCTGACTTGTACAGTCTGAAATTGACTAAATATGCAATCAAGATGCATTGATAATTACTAGCGATTGGAATGAGAAATTTGGAAACAAAAAAGAAGCATTGGAATATGTGGCCGTGATGATTGTAATGATGCTGGGGATCACATCATAGAATTTTACAAGACTACCAAATTATTCATTGAAAATACCATTTTTTCAATAGCATAAACAGCAACTATACATATGGACCTCATCAGATGGAACACACAGGAATCAAATTGGTTATATCTGTGGAAAGAGATGATGGAGAAATGCAATATCATCAGTCAGAACAAGGTCAAGGGTTGACTGTGGAACAGACCTTCAGTTGCTCGTATGCAAATTTAAGTTGAAGCTGAAGAAGATATCATACATGAAGAAAGCAAAAGGTCACTAAAAAGACAGGAAAGAAAGGAAAGACCAAAATGGATGTCAGAAGAGATTCCGAAACTTGCTCTTGAATAAAGAGTAGCTAAATTGAATGGAAGAAATGATGAAGCAAAAGAGCTGAACAGATTTCAAGGAATAGCTTAAGAAGTTGACTTCTGGTAAGATGGTGGAATAGGCAGACAAGCTACACAGAGCCTCTTCAACAAAGAAAAGAGAAACCAATTGACAAGAGATACATAACATAATCCTGGAGCCCTGAGCTTTGAAAAGAAGTATACAGAAGTGGATTAGGCACCAACTAGTGGAAAAACCTGAACAAAAACAGTGTATACAGAGACAGTTGGAGCAGTGGACTGTCAGCTACTCTGATGAGACCAACAGCCAGAATATTTCAAGTGGTGTTAGGACCTGAGAATTGACCTAAAGATCAGCCCTGGTCACCAAGGGACTGAGGGTGCAGTCATTTTGAGTGTTTACAAAATGGTGGCCATTATGGATATTTAAAGTGACTGAGGGCACAGCCATTTTGAATGTTTACATGTGGTGGCCATTTGGATTTTAAAGTGATAGCATTCTCATTCTGACTCTAGGGACCTAAGAATATGGCAGGGACATATGGAAGGCTGACATCAGGAAAGGAGACAGGTAGTGAGTGTATAAGTGCTGCCAATTAGTGAATAGAGGAGCACAGCACAGTACCCCACTTACATAGATAACATACAAACAAAACAAAGAAAATGAAAAGCATGGGCAAGTCACTCCAACATACAATCACCAATTAACTATGAATACAAAAATGTCACAATGCCTTGGAGACAACAGAGCTTCATAGTCCACACAAAGAAGCAAGATAAAGCAGGAAAAACAAGGGACCGGGATACCAACCCAAAACACATCCCTGAGGAAGAAGCAACATTGGAACTCCCTGATAAGGAATTCAAAAGAATTATATTTAGGTATCGTCAATAAATTGAGAGACAGATGAAGGAGAACACTGCCAAAATTGGGGAAAACACAAAGAAAACCCTACAACAATTTTGAAAGACAATATAAGAACAACATGACAAAAGAAAAGAAAAATTAGAAATGATACAAAATCTAAAGACAGAAATCCAGAAGATTAATACTGAATTTTCAGAAATAGATAAGATATTGAATGGGCAAAGGAGTAGACTTGAATCAATGGAAGACAGAATTAATGAGATTGAAGGCAAATACATGAATATTTCTTTGGAAAGGGATCAATCAGAAAAAAAAATCAAAACAAAATGAAGAAAGCCTAAGGTTCATGTGGGATACCATCAAAAGGGACCACCTACATGTCATCAGAATTCCAGAACAGGAAGAGACAAATAAAACCACAGAAAAAATTGTCAAAGATTTATTGGAAGAGAATTTTCCTGGTATGATGAAAGATGAGAATATATCCGTTCAAGAAGTCCAATGAACCCGAAACAGGATAGACCCCAAAAGAAAATTACCAAGACATACCATCATCAAATTCACTAAAACTAAAGACAAAGAAAGAATCCTGAAAGCAGCAAGGGAAAAACCAAAAGTTAACCTACAAGGGGCAACCGTTAAGACTAAGCTCAGATTTCTTGGCAGAAACCATGCAGGCGAGAAGACAATGGGATGGTATACATAAAACCCTGAAAGAGGAAAAATCTAACCAAGAATTGTATACCCAGCAAAATTGTCCCTCAAATGTGATGGTGAAATTAGGACATTTCCAGATAAGCAGAAATTAAGGGAATTTGTTAAAACCAGACCAAGCCTACAAGAGATCCTAAGGGAGTCCTTTGGACAGAGAACCAACAACAGCAAACAACAAGTGACCATTAACACAGATGATGACATAACCCAGAAACCAACCCAGTTATAGAAGTATCCAAAGTAAATAAGCTTACAAGATTGTAAGAAGGGAACCAGAGACATCAATTGACAAATGAGGACAAGTACAAACCAGAAAGGGGAAAAACTGTTACAGAACTTCTAAATGGTAGGGCAGTCAAGACAACTGCAAGATAGAACAGACTATTCTAAGCTTGGGAAGAAAATTATAAATCACAGAGTATACCTCAAAGAAAAATGATAAACTTTCACATCAAAATAAAAAAGAGGACAAGCACAAATATTTACCAAATACTAAAACAATAGCAGCAAAAGAAGTGATAACACAATCCATAAACAAAATGAGCTTAGCACAGAAAATTATATGGAACAAAGAAATCAACACCATGAAAAAGCACATAACAAAATGACAGCAACAAACTCATACTTTTTGATAATTACATATCTGACAAGGGACTTATCTCTAAAATTTATAGAAACATCAATACCTCAACAACAAAAAATTTAACAATCCAATTAAAAAATGGGCAGAAGACATGAATAGACACTTCACCGAAGAGGATATTCAGGTGGCCAGCAAATACATGAAGAAATACTCACGATCATTAGTCACCAGGGAAATGCAAATCCAAACAACAATGAGATACCATCTCACCTCAGCAGTAATGGCAAAGTTCAACAAGACAGAAAATAACAAATGCAGGTGAGGATGTGGAGAGGTTGGGACTCTCATACACTACTGGTGGGACTGTATAATGATACGACCACTGTGGAAAACAGTATGGCAATTCCTTAAAAAGTTGGAATTAGAAATACCATTTGACCCAGCAATCCCACTATTAGGTGTATATCCTAAAACAGCAGGACAAGAACAGATATATGCACACCGACATTCATGCAGCACTATTTACAATAGCAAAAAGATGGAAACCACCTAGGTGCCCATCAATAGAAGAATGGATAACCAACCTATGGTACATACACACAATGGAATACTATGCAACACTAAAAAATAATGTAGTATCTGCAAAACACTGCACAACATGAATGAACTTGGAGGACATTATGCTGAGTGAAATAAGTCAATTACAGAAGGACAAATATAGTATTAGTTCATTATTGTAAAAAATCAAGGAAAGGTTTATTTATGGAAGGAAACTTTCTTTATTGGTTACCAGGGGTGGGAGGGAAGGAGAGGGAACACATAAAAAAAAAATTGCATTGATCCATGTCATTTTAGTTTTGTTTATCTCATTATGCATAAATCATATGTCAATAAAATGCATTATATAAAAAAAGAACAGCTGAAGAAGACAAAGGAAAGTGTAATGAAATGTACAAAGAGCTGGAATTAGAAAATCAAAGGGGAAGAACATGTCCAGGATTTCTCAAGCTGAAAGAACTGAAGAAAGAGCCCAAGCCTCAAGTTGCAATATTGCAGGAGTCTATGGGCAAAATATTGAATGATGCAGGAAGCATCAAAAGAAAATGGAAAGAGTACACAGAGTTATCAGACCAAAAATAATTAGTTGACATTCTGCCACTTTAGGCGGTAGCATATAATCAAGGACAGATGGCACTGAAGGAAGAACTCTAAGCTTCATTGAAGGAAATGACAGAAAAGAAGGCTCCAGGAATAGGTGGAATACCCGATAAGATGTTTTAACAAATGGATGCAGCACTGGAAGCATTCACTTGTCTATGCCAAGAAATTTGGAAGACAGCTACCTGGTCAATTGACTAAAAGAATCCATATTTGTGCCCATTCCAAAGAAAGATGATCCAACAGAATGTGGAAATTATCCATCAATATCATTAATATCATACACAAGTAAAATTTTGCCAAAAATATTTTAAAATGCAGCTGTAATAGTAATAGTAATAGTAATGGTAATAGTAATAGTTTGAGAGGAAACTATTACTAGAAATTCAAGTTGATTTCAGAAGAGGACATGTAATGAGGGATATCATTGCTGATGTTAGATGGATCTTGCTAGATATTCTTGAAAGAAAAGTATATCACCAAGATTTTTATCATTGACTATGCAAAGGCATTCGACCATGTGGATCATAACAAATTATGGATAATGTTGTGAAGAATGAGAATTCCAGAACACTTAATTGTGCTCATGTGGAACCTGTACATAGAGCAAGAGGCAGAAGTTTAAGAACAATGTGATACTGCATGGTTTAAAATCAGGAAAGATGTGTGTCAGGGTTGTATTCTTATTTAATCTGTATGCTGACCAAATAATCTGAGAAGCTGGACTATATGAAAAAGAATGTGACATCAGGATTGGAGGAAGATTTGTTAACAACCTGTGATATACAGACGACACAACCTTGCTTGCTGAAAGTGAGGAAGACTTGAAGCACTTACTAATGAAGATCAAAGACTATAGCCTTCAGTATGGCTTCTACCTCAACATAAAGAAAACAAAAATTCAAAAACAAAACAAAAGAAAAAACCCCACAGTGTCAAAATCCTGAAAAGGAGAGAATAGGGTGCATTTGAGAAAAAGAAAAAGGAGCTATGTAGCGGAAATGTGGGAGCTTAGTGTAGGGACAAGAGTGGACAAAGATGAGCTTTACAGATGGTCAGAGAGCAGGTCATGTGAGGACTTGTAAGTTGATCGAACAGAAGGAGAACCTTCCATTTCATTCCATTTGATCATTTGATGTTATTGATGACCAAGCCAGATGTGAACACATGCTGAAGTGGTGCGTTCTACTATTAGACAAGTTCATATAAGAGAAGCAGATGTTACTGAAATAGACGTGCAATTTAACGATCTTTTTTTGTTCAAATGTGTTTTTTCCTACTGTACCATAGAAGTAAGATTTTATAAAAATGCACTCCATAAGATATATTTCTAATGTTCAATGAATATTAAGAGTAATGACATAAAAAATTACCAACTTTTAAAAATAAACTCTTATTTTTCAGTATTCTAAAAATCAAGTCTCCATTGTTCAATAGTAGAGAATAGGAATTTCTATTTTTAAAGAATTAAATGTTTGTCTCTCACATTTATTCAGAGAACCTAGATTATTCATGAAAGGTAGATTATTTCATACCAGTTATTATTCAAAGGTGAACATTGCAAAATTAATATTTAACTATTGCTTTTAAAGAAAAAAAACAAAACAGTATTTTCCTTTTCCCAAAGTTTTGAAAGTGATAGAGAAGATGCTATTGTTGTTATTGTTGTACGTCATCGAGTCGATTGTGACCCATAGTGACCCTATATGACAAAGCAGCAGGGCCCCACAGAGTTTCTGAGGCAGCAATCTTTATGGGAGGAGCTCTGGTGGCATAGTGTATAAGGCATTTGACTGCTGAATAGAAGGTTGGTGGTACAAATAAACCAGCCACTCCTTGGAAGGAAGGTTGGGCAATCTACTGCCCTAGAGATAACTCCACAGAAACCCAAGGAGGGGTTGCTATGAGTTGGTATCCACTCGACAGCAGTGAGTTTGGTTTTTTTTTTTTTTTTAATCTTTATGGGAAAACTACGCCACATCTTTCTCCCATGGAGCAGCTGGTGGGTTCAAACTGCCAACCTTTTGATAAGTAGCCAAGTGCTTAACCACT
>NW_006921623.1:13946814-13957230 GCF_000298275.1 Orycteropus afer afer | reverse complement strand
AAAAAAAAATTGCATTGATCCATGTCATTTTAGTTTTGTTTATCTCATTATGCATAAATCATATGTCAATAAAATGCATTATATAAAAAAAGAACAGCTGAAGAAGACAAAGGAAAGTGTAATGAAATGTACAAAGAGCTGGAATTAGAAAATCAAAGGGGAAGAACATGTCCAGGATTTCTCAAGCTGAAAGAACTGAAGAAAGAGCCCAAGCCTCAAGTTGCAATATTGCAGGAGTCTATGGGCAAAATATTGAATGATGCAGGAAGCATCAAAAGAAAATGGAAAGAGTACACAGAGTTATCAGACCAAAAATAATTAGTTGACATTCTGCCACTTTAGGCGGTAGCATATAATCAAGGACAGATGGCACTGAAGGAAGAACTCTAAGCTTCATTGAAGGAAATGACAGAAAAGAAGGCTCCAGGAATAGGTGGAATACCCGATAAGATGTTTTAACAAATGGATGCAGCACTGGAAGCATTCACTTGTCTATGCCAAGAAATTTGGAAGACAGCTACCTGGTCAATTGACTAAAAGAATCCATATTTGTGCCCATTCCAAAGAAAGATGATCCAACAGAATGTGGAAATTATCCATCAATATCATTAATATCATACACAAGTAAAATTTTGCCAAAAATATTTTAAAATGCAGCTGTAATAGTAATAGTAATAGTAATGGTAATAGTAATAGTTTGAGAGGAAACTATTACTAGAAATTCAAGTTGATTTCAGAAGAGGACATGTAATGAGGGATATCATTGCTGATGTTAGATGGATCTTGCTAGATATTCTTGAAAGAAAAGTATATCACCAAGATTTTTATCATTGACTATGCAAAGGCATTCGACCATGTGGATCATAACAAATTATGGATAATGTTGTGAAGAATGAGAATTCCAGAACACTTAATTGTGCTCATGTGGAACCTGTACATAGAGCAAGAGGCAGAAGTTTAAGAACAATGTGATACTGCATGGTTTAAAATCAGGAAAGATGTGTGTCAGGGTTGTATTCTTATTTAATCTGTATGCTGACCAAATAATCTGAGAAGCTGGACTATATGAAAAAGAATGTGACATCAGGATTGGAGGAAGATTTGTTAACAACCTGTGATATACAGACGACACAACCTTGCTTGCTGAAAGTGAGGAAGACTTGAAGCACTTACTAATGAAGATCAAAGACTATAGCCTTCAGTATGGCTTCTACCTCAACATAAAGAAAACAAAAATTCAAAAACAAAACAAAAGAAAAAACCCCACAGTGTCAAAATCCTGAAAAGGAGAGAATAGGGTGCATTTGAGAAAAAGAAAAAGGAGCTATGTAGCGGAAATGTGGGAGCTTAGTGTAGGGACAAGAGTGGACAAAGATGAGCTTTACAGATGGTCAGAGAGCAGGTCATGTGAGGACTTGTAAGTTGATCGAACAGAAGGAGAACCTTCCATTTCATTCCATTTGATCATTTGATGTTATTGATGACCAAGCCAGATGTGAACACATGCTGAAGTGGTGCGTTCTACTATTAGACAAGTTCATATAAGAGAAGCAGATGTTACTGAAATAGACGTGCAATTTAACGATCTTTTTTTGTTCAAATGTGTTTTTTCCTACTGTACCATAGAAGTAAGATTTTATAAAAATGCACTCCATAAGATATATTTCTAATGTTCAATGAATATTAAGAGTAATGACATAAAAAATTACCAACTTTTAAAAATAAACTCTTATTTTTCAGTATTCTAAAAATCAAGTCTCCATTGTTCAATAGTAGAGAATAGGAATTTCTATTTTTAAAGAATTAAATGTTTGTCTCTCACATTTATTCAGAGAACCTAGATTATTCATGAAAGGTAGATTATTTCATACCAGTTATTATTCAAAGGTGAACATTGCAAAATTAATATTTAACTATTGCTTTTAAAGAAAAAAAACAAAACAGTATTTTCCTTTTCCCAAAGTTTTGAAAGTGATAGAGAAGATGCTATTGTTGTTATTGTTGTACGTCATCGAGTCGATTGTGACCCATAGTGACCCTATATGACAAAGCAGCAGGGCCCCACAGAGTTTCTGAGGCAGCAATCTTTATGGGAGGAGCTCTGGTGGCATAGTGTATAAGGCATTTGACTGCTGAATAGAAGGTTGGTGGTACAAATAAACCAGCCACTCCTTGGAAGGAAGGTTGGGCAATCTACTGCCCTAGAGATAACTCCACAGAAACCCAAGGAGGGGTTGCTATGAGTTGGTATCCACTCGACAGCAGTGAGTTTGGTTTTTTTTTTTTTTAATCTTTATGGGAAAACTACTGTGGAGTGGCAGGTGAATTTGAACCATGGGCCTTTCACTTAGCAGTTGAGCATTTAACCATTTTGCCACCAGGGCTCCTTAGAGAAGGTTCTGGGGACTGAGAATGTGGCATTGGGATAGCTGGAATGATCCCATGCAGGAAAGTGGCACGAGGTATGAGGAGAAGGTGGCAGCCCATGTGAGACAGCAGCTAAGCGCTGTTGACGTCTGCAAATCCTCTAGCGTCTCAAGCCATGGGTTGGTCCCAGGTCTATGACCAATGAAACCCTGAGATTTCTTCTTTGATTGTCTGGCTCCCAATAGTGTGGAGGTGACACTAGAACAGATTAGCAGACTTTAAGGTTCATAATAAATTCATTTCCACATGTGTGAAAATGAAATGTTGGGTGGCAGGCAGGGGTGTCCCACAACAAAACTATGCCATAGATAGAGTACATTTTTGTGGTCTGTTTCTCCTTTCCATGGGCTCAGGGGGCTCCTGATGCTTTCTCTTCACTCTCAGTTAATTCATTCTCTCAACAAGCAGATCTTAAACTCCTACTATGTGCCAGTGCTCTGCTAGGTATTGAAGCATCAACAATTTGACAATTTATTTAACAATTATTTCATGAATGTTGAGTCTGATATGTGTCAGGCAATATTATAAGCCCTGGTAAACAAGATAAATAAGATCCGCTTTCATGGCGTTTACATTGTGAGGGGAAAGACAGAAAATAAACACAAACACGATGAATATTTGAGAGGAATATAGAAAATGCTAAACAGAACATTTAAAGTCAGATGATAATGATACCAACATGGTAGCCACTTTAGTTGAGAGGTAGGAAAGTTTCCTGGAAGTCACCAGTATGTTGAGATCTGAAAAGCAAAGAGAGTATTTATGAGGATCAAGGAGACGGGGATCCCACATGGAGAAACAGCCAGTATAAAGACTGTGTCAGGAATGAGTTTGTTATGCTTGAGGCAAACGAGCCCTTGTAGCTGGAGCACAGTGAGGGGTTGGGTGGTACAAGAAAATACTGGAGAGGTCCAGAGAGACCCATGGTGCTTTATAGGTAAAAGTAATATGATTGATTTTTTTCTAACTGGACTGGAAAGTCATTGGGGATTTTTAAGCAGAGAAGTGACAATATTTTTTGAAAAATATATAACTCTTGCTGCTATGGATGGGGAGGAGTGTATGGTATAAGATTGTGAGGAATGTGGAAAATGGAGAATAAATGAGGCAGGACCCTCACCCTCAAGAACCTTACAGACTTCCTCATTCCCTTCTTCTTTTCAGTGCATTCATATTCCATGTCACTGTGGTTGCCTGTTGTCATCAGTTTTCCTCACTGAACTATGAGATTCCTGGGGGCCAAATCAGTGTCTGTCTTGTTCATCTCTGTGTCTCAACCACATAACAAGGTATCTAACACTATAGTAGGTGCTCAATAAACATTTTTGGATGAGTGAATTAATAAGCCTGGGTAGTTGTGTGTGTGTGTGTGTGTGTGTGTGTTTAATTTATTTTATTTTGCTGTTATTGTTGAGATATACACAGAACATACACCAATTCAACAATTTCTACATGTGCACTTCAGTGACTGTGATTGCATTCTTCAGGTTGGGCCACCATTGTCATCCTCCTTTTCTGAGTTGTTCTTCCCCCATTAACATAAACTCACTCTCATCTATGTTTCTTATCTAATCTTTTAAGATGCTGTTGTCAGTTTGATTTCATATAGATAATTCTTAAAAGAGCACAGTGCTCAAGTCAGACATTATGTACTAGTTAAGCTAATTCATTGTTTGGTTTTAAGAAGACTTCAGGGGATTTTTTTAGTTTAAGGGATAATCTTAAGGCAATAATTTCAGGGCTTCATCCAGCCTCCATGGCTCCAGAAAATCTGGAGTCCATGATAATATGAAATTCTGTACTGCATTTTCTCCCTTTTGATCAGGATTCTTCTACAGAACTTTTAATCAAACATTTATAATGATAACCAGACACCATCCAGTTCTTCTTGTCTCATGGCAGAAGGAGGCAGTTGTTCATGGAGGCAATTAGCCACACATTCCATATTCTCCTCCTATTCCTGACACTCCTTTCTTTGCTGTTCCGGTGAACAACCTGGACCATTAAGTGTGGGTAGTTTTATTAGTAAATCCCCTTACCCAAATAGCATGACTTTCTTTCCATGATAAGTCCCTGTTTATGATGAAATAGCCAGTGTGAGATGTCCTAGGGAGAAATTTCACATGAAATAAAATTAAGCCCAATGTTTTGAGATTTTTGTATCTTTGCTTTGGGATGATGGATAACAATCAGGATGATGAAGGACCCAGAAACTGATTCATATACAAAGGCTAGGAATCCTGGGGATGTTGATGCTGAGAAGATAAAACTCAGGGGAACATGAAAGCTGTCTTCAAATATGTAAGAAACTGTAGTACAGAGAAGAGAAGGTTCTTATTTTACGTTGCTCCAGGGGAAGTGGTAGGACTAAGAGTTCACTCAAATAAAGAAAAATAACTTTCTACAGCTGTCCAGTAATAGAACATTGTCCCCAGAGGTATTCAAACAGAAATTAGATAATCATTTGTCAGTGACATTGCTGGATTTTATGTAATGATAATAATAACTACCATTTATTTAGCATTTACCATATGTCAGACACTGCTAATGAATTTACAAACATTATCTCTTTTAATTTTTATAACAACTGTATGTGGTAGGAATTATCTAATTTTAGATAAAGAACTACAGGCACAGAGATGTTAAGTGATTTTTACAAGGTCATACAATTAGTAAGTGGAGGACCCAGGGTAGAAACAAGTTTCTCTGACTCCAAATGTTTTATTCTATCACATATTGGGCTCTAGCATGCCTGGGAGATTCCTAAACCATGGCCTTTTTCTCAGTCCTCCCTCAGTGTGAAGTCATGACATTTCACTCCACTCCATCACCAAGTAGGAAGAATGGTTCTCAAGGTAAGGACACTTACTGGCCATTGTTTGTGAATGTTAGAGATGAGATACAGTGAAAATAGTCCTCTATTTCTTGGTTGTAATCTTTACAAAAGCAGATTGCCAGGCTTTTCCCCAGAGGTACTGGGTAGGTTTGAACCATGAACTTTTCAGTTAGCAGCAGGCTTCTTCTAATCCTTTCTAATTCTTACTTCTCCAAGACAAGTCCCTAGGGATATACTGACCCTGCCTGAGGATGCGAGGGTTTATTTCCCTCTGGAGCTCATGAGAGAGATAGCTTGTCAACAGTAGAATTTGGATAATCCTGGTGCCTATTCCAAAGTTATCTTGATCTCACTCCAATAATCTCAACATACCCCGAAACTTCTGATTGCTGAGTTTCTTCTAAGAGTTTAATATTCTAAGACTTCACTGTAAGATGAATTCTTCTTAGAATTCAGAAAGGGGGAGTGACAAGGAAGGTTATTCATTTGTGTTTTTTGTGTGTTTGTTTGCCTTTGTGGAAGAGAATTATTAAATAAGAGGAAGTTTTGTTTGACTTATTTATTTGTTTGGTTTTGTTTTGCTTTTGGCCTTTGTGAAGAATGCAATGCTTTTGATCTCTGCAAAGCAAAGGAGACATCCCATGTGACATTTTTGGAGTTCTAATGAAGCAGCAATTTGAAAAGCCTGTCTCATATTCAGACATAATTGACAACTTGGTGACAAAATCAACACAGTGCCCCTCCCCCTTTCCATGCTGTTCAGAGCCCCATCTGAATGGCACAGTTTCCAGGGCAGCACTGGTAGAAGAGAGAGCTCTGGTGACGGGCATAGTGCATAAGGTATTTGACTGCTAACCAGAAGGGTGGAGGTTCACACCCACCAGCCACTCCTGAGAAGGAAGATTGGGCAATCTACTTCTGTAGAGATATCGCCTCGGAAACCCAAGGAGGGGTTGCCATGAGTTGAATCAACTCGATGGCATTGAGTTTGGCTTTTTAGGTTTACTGGTAGAAGAAACTAGTAGAGAGGTGTTTGCACATAAGTACCAGAGTGGATAATCCCTATAGCCCACTAAAACCAAAGAAAGTTCTCCTCCTTAGTTTCCTTCAGTCTACAGAGAACCCTGGTCAGTGTCTAACATTGAAGACACCACTCACTTGTTTATCAATACATTGTTGTTGTTATTATTATTTGCCGTGGAGTCAGACCCGACTCATAGTGACCCCTCCTTGGGTTTCCAAGGTGGTATCACTATGGAAGATTGCCCCACCTTCCTTTTGAGGAGTGGCTGGTGGGTTTGAACCACCAGCCTTCTGGTTAGCAGTCAAGTGCCTTAGGCACTATGTTACCAGAGCTCCTAGAACTCCCATTGGATCATCTTAATCCTTGGAGAAGGATATCATGTTTGGTGAAGTGGAGGGTCAACAAAAAAGGGGAAGGCCCTCAATGAGATTGATTGACACAGTGGCTGCAACAATGGGCTCAGGTATAGCAAGGATTGTGAGGCTGGCATAGGACCGGGCAGTATTTTGTTCTGTTGCACACAGGGTTGCTATGAGTTGGAGCTGACTCGATGGCACCTAACAACAACAACAGATCATCTTAAGGAATACTCTGTATTTTTTTCCAAAAGGAAAGGGAATATTTGAAAAGTAGAGGACACATGGATCCTTCTGTGGGAGTTATCAGGGAAAAGAAAATGTAACCAGTATTTATTGAGTGACTATCCTGTGTCAGCTTGGGGCAGTGGTAGAATTCTCACCTTCCACACGGGAGATCCAGATTTGATTTCCAGCCAGTGATTCTGAGCTCAGTCATCACTCATCAGTCATTGGAGGTTTGCATGTTGCTATGATGCTGAACAAGATTCACCAGAGCTTCCAGACTAAGATAGATGAGGAAGAGAGAGGAAGACAATCTACTTCTGAAAAACAGTCAGTGAAAATACTATGGGGCACAACAGTCTGATCCCATTGTTCATGAAGTCACCATGAGTTGGAGGCTGACTTGATGGTAGCTAAAAACAGTTCTGTGTTAGGCACTTTACATGTTCAGACAATATAATCTCCCCACAACAATCTTGTGAGGATCTATTATTCCTTCACTCATCTAATGATTAATGAGCACCAACTATGTGTTAGGCTTTCACTGAATAAACAAATTCTTCTCCAGGAGTTTACTTTCTTAAGACATAATAAGAATAGCTAAGAATTATTGAATGACCATGTGCCAGGTTCTGCTTTACATGATTCACATAATTATTTCATTTAATTCTTCTCAAATCTCACAAATGAAGAAATTTTATTAGTCCTAGTTTACATCTGAGGAAACTAAGGCACAGAAAGAATTTACTTGTCTCTAGTCACATAGCTAGTAATTGGTAAAACTGGTATTCTAAGCTAACTCAAGGGCTCAACCGTACACTTACACGAGTGGCTCAACTCTTATCTTAATCTTCAGAGCTCAACTCTTAAGGTAAAGTGCAGAGACACTTTACTGTCTCTACAACATGAATATGACCCATATGAAGAGGATAGAACTTACAAAGCCAGTGACTGGCCAAAGTTGGATTTGAACTCAGTTCCATCTAACTCCAAAATCCATGCTCTCTCATCAGAAAGAATGGTAGAAATATTCTCATTGGAGTCAGATCAGATTGAGTTGAATTAGTTTCTACCTGTCTCAATAGAAATCTTCTCTAATGTTAACAAAGAACAACTCACAATTTCAGGGGACCTATTTTCCAGGGAAATATTATGAACATGTATATCATGATAGTAATATGTCCACTTTTTCCTTCCTCTCTCCCTCCCTCCTGTCCTTCCCACATTCCTCCCTTACTCCCTCACTTTCTTCTTTTTTTCCAGCAAATATGTATTGTGTTCCTCTCAATAGTCATGAATAGTGCTAGATGCTACATTCATAATACAGTTCAAAAATGTCCTTAGACGTTCTGTTTTTAATTGTTGATTACAAGGTAAGCAGAAGATAAAAAGATTTTCACTCTTCTGTGATTTGATCAATATATTTGATAGGTTCAAAATATTTTGTAGTCTATACGAAAAATGGGAGCTCTGGTAGCATAGTGGCTAAGACACTTGCCTGCTAACCAGACGGCTGGCGGTTCAAACCCACCTGCCACTCCTCGGAAGGAAGGTTGGGCAATCCTACTTCCGTAGTGATACTGCCTCGGAAACCCAAGGAGGGGTCGCTATGAGTCGGGGCCGACTCGACGGCACATAACAACAACAACAACATACGAAAAATATTTTGTAGGATGATTCTGTTTTCTCCAACAGCATTTATTTTTAAATTGTCAAGTGTTACTTCTCCTTTTCTTTTTCTATCTTTTGGAGGTTTTAGAATGTGCACAAGTCAGCAAAACTTGGGTTGCTTTTTTGTTTAATTCTCGTGGTAGTTTTATCCTAGAGGGCAGAGGCCTGGCATTCCGGAGATGGGCTTTTTGAGTTAGCAGATGTTTCTTCAGCTGGTCCTGTCACTGATGAAAGCACAACAGCAGAAAGCCTAGCCCGAATAGTGTCAACTGTATTCTAGCTCTTATCATAATTTCTGTGCTGAATTGGACTAATAAATGGAGGAAGTCTTTCAACAAATGTGATAGGTGGATTGGGGAAAACAATGACATGTGAAAGGAAGACAGTAAGGACATTCCTACTCCATGAACCAAAATTTATTGAAAGACAAGGGCCAGACCTCATAGAAAAAGCTCTGTTGTAAAACTGACAGTTCTGTAGAGGAGAAAAGCCTTGAACACATATGACATGTAAGAACACCAGGATGAGTTAGTTTGCATACCCCCCCCCACTTGCTCTTTCGGACAATCTGAAATAGGACGGGGGTTCTCTGTTTTAGCCACTTATTACCAGTCACTTTACCCACTCACAGAGCCCACAGATCATGCACCCACTACAAGTCAGAGTATGCAAAATGGAATTATATTTTATAACAACAATTATTTTACTTGACTGTGGGCCCTCAATTCTACCTACAGCAAATAATTTATTTTATACTATTTGTGTATCTTCAGTCTAGTCTAGTGTATTTATTCAGCTTTATTAGAATATTGTTATCTCAGTCATTGTTCGGATTTCCAAAGACCATTTAGTTTTTCTTCCTCAGACTTTGTTCAGGTCAAAACTCTCTTTCTGAGCTTTCCTTCTTCCTTTCCGCTCTGAACTAAAGCCAGTCCATCAGTGCAGCAAAGCCAGGTACAGGCAGGTGACATTTTAGAATTGGTCAGGACTAGGAGACTGTTTGAATGTGGAACCTAAAGAGGAGGGAGAAGCCAGAGGTAATACCTAGATTTGGATTCCAGATAGACTGGGGGATGATGTTTCCATCAATAGATGGAAATGACAGACATACCAAACATATGTAAGAGGAAGAAGAACTGGTTTATGAAGTGGAAACATGATGGGTTAAGTTTGGGAAATGGTGAGTCTGAAGAATGGGCCAGACACTGTGATAGAACTGCAGGACTTAGATTTAGAAAAAGGCAGAAAAATAGATTTAGGACCTGTCTGCATAAAAATAATCATGGATGCTCTTGGAGGTGAGCATCTTTCTTTTGTTGTTGTTGTTGTTCTTTTCCTTTGTTTTATTTATGTGGTAGATGATGTTGAATATTTTTCTAATGTTGAACCATCCTTGCATACCTGATATGGAACCCACTTAGTCATAATGAATTATTTTCTTGATAAGTTGTTGGAGTCTATTGGCTAGGATTTTGTTAAAGATTTTTGCATCTACATTCATGAGAGATATTGGTCTGTATTTTTCCTTTTGAGTGATGTCTTTGCCTGGTTTTGGTATCAAGGTTATGGTTGCTTCCTAAATTGAATTTGGGAGGATTCCATCCTTTTCTATGTTCTGGAATAGTTTGAGTAGGATTGGTGTCAGCTCTTCTCTGAATGTTTGGTAGAATTCTCCGGTGAAATCATCTGGGCCAGGACTTTTTTTGTTGGTAATTTTTTTATGACTCATTTAATTTCTTGTTTTGTTATGGATCTATTCAACATTTCCACCTCAGTCTATGTTAGTTTAGGTAGGTAGTGTGTTTCTGGAAATTTGTCCATTTCTTCCAGATTTTTCAAATTTGTTGGAGCACAGTTCTTCATAGTATCCCAATATT
>NW_006921623.1:13938115-13946714 GCF_000298275.1 Orycteropus afer afer | reverse complement strand
TTTCTATTTTCTGTTTCATTGATTTCTGCTCAAATCATTCTTGTTGCCTTTCTTCTAGTGACTGTAGGGTTTTCTAGCTGTTCTTTTTCCAATTGTTGGAGATCTTGGTTTAAAGTACTGATTTTGGTTCTTTTCTTTTTTGATGTGTGCAATTATTGCTATAAGTTGGCCTCTGATCACTGCTTTTGCTGTGTCTGAAAGGTTTTGGTATCTTGTGTTTTCATTCTCATTTGATTCAAGGAATTTTTTAATTTCATTATTTTTACTTCTCTTATGACCCAGTTCTTCAGTAGGGTGTTCTTCAGTTTCCATGTGTTTATTCTTTTTCCATTGATCTTCCTATTGTTGATTTCTAATTTGATAGTATTGTCATCTGAGAAGATGCTTTGCAGTATTTCAATGTTTTTAAATTGATTAAACCTTGTGTTATGGCCTAACATATGGTCTATCATGGAGAATGTTCCATGTGCACTGGAAAAGAATGTATATTGTGTTGTTCTTGGGTGAAGTGCTCTGTAGATGTCTATAAGATCAATTTGGTAGATTGTGTTGTTTAGTTCTGTATCTTTGTTGATTCTTTCCACTTGCTCTATTTTTCATTGAAAGTGGTGTATTAAAGTCTCCCACTATGACTGTGGAGTCATCTATTTGCCTTTTCAACTCTTTTAAAGTCTGATTTATATAATTTTGGGATCTTTCATTGGGTCCATAGATATTTATTATGGTTATATCTTCATGTTCAATTGATCCTTTAATCATTATATAATGTCCTTCCTTGTATCATATGGTGGTTTTTGTCTTAAAGTCAATTTTACCAGAAATTAATATTACCACTCCTGTTCGTTTTTGGTTGCCATTTGCTTGATGTATCTTTTTCCAACCTTTGATTTTTAGTCTATTTTTGTCTTTGTCTCTAAGGTGTGTCTCTTGTAGACAGCATATTGATGGGTTATGTTTTCTTATCCAGTCTGCAACTCTCCATCTCTTGAGCGGTGCATTTAATCCATTGACATTCAGTGTAATTATTGACAAGTATGAATTGGTTTCTGTCATTTTGTTATGTATTTTTTCATGGTGTTCCCAGTTTCTTCCATATAATTTTCCATGCTAAGCTCATTATGTTTATGAATTGTGTTATCATTTCCTTTGTTGCTATTGTTTTAGTATTTTCTGAATATTTGTGCTTGTTCTCTTATTTGTGATGTGAAGGTTTATAATTTTTCTTTGAGGTTTCCCTGTGATTTATAATTTTCTCCCCAAGTTTAGAACAGACCATTCTATCTGGCAACTCTTGACTTCCTCACCATTTAGAAGTTCTGTAACTACACTATTTTTTCCCCTCTTTTTGGTTTGTAGTTGTCCTCATTTGCTAGTTGATGTCTCTGGTGCCCTGTTTACAACATTGTAAGCCTATTTGACTTTGGATATGTCCATAGCCCTGTTGGTTTCTGGGTTATGTCATCTTGCATATTAATGGTCATTTGTTGTTTGGTATTATTGGTTCTCTGTTCAAAGGACTCTCTTTAGTATCTCTTGTAAAGTTGGTCTGGTTTTAACAAATTCCCTTAAATTTTGCTTATCTGGAAATCTCCTAATTTCACCATCATATTTGAGAGACAGTTTTGCTGGGTATATAATTTTTGGTTGGAAATTTTTCTCCTTCAGGATTTTATATATACCATCCCATTGCCTTTTCTCATTTTCATGGTTTCTGCTGAGAAATCAGAGCCTATTCTTATTTGTTGTCCTTTGTAAGTAACTTTTCATTTTTCTCATGGTACTTTCAAGAGTCTTTCTTTGTCTTTGGTTTTTATGAGTCTGATGATGATATGTCTTAGAGATTTTCTTTTGGAGTCTATCTTGTTTGGGTTTTTTAGACTTCTTGAATGGATATATTCTCATCTTTCATCATATTAGGGAAGTTCTCTTTCAACAAATCTTGGACGATTTTCTCAGTGGTTTTCTTTTACTCTTCCTATTCTGGAATTCAAATGTGAGCATCTTTTGAGGGTAAATTACTGAGGTTTGTTACTACATGTTGGAGTGACAGACCAAGATTCAGAGCTTGAAACTTTTCTTTCAGTTGTTTCTTTCTTTCCTGGGATACGTTGTCTCATGCAGAACACAGCTGGCACTTAGAACAACACTAAACCAAAAAAACCAAACTCACTGCTGTTGAGTCAGATCCAACTTATAGCGACTCCTCTTTGGGTTTCCGAGATAATATCACTACAGAAGTAGATTGTCCAATCTTCCTTCCGAGGAGTGGCTGGTGGGTTTGAACCACCAGCCTTCTGGTTACAAGTCAAATAGCTTAAGCACTACACCACCAGAGCTCCTAGAACAATACTGGCTTCCTTGATATGAATGAAAGTTTTTGAAAATGCCCTCATACGTTTTCATGTGTCTTATTGTTTTTTTTTTTTTTAGGTTAATTTCTAATTGTTTAACCAGTAACCAGTTACCATGGAGTCAGTTCTGACTCCTGGCAAGCTACATGTGTCAGAGTAGAACTGTGCTCCAGAAGGTTTACAGTGACTGACTATTTGCAGGTATATTCTCAGGTCGTTCTTCTAAGGTACCTCTGGGTGGACTTGAATTTTCAACCTTTTGGTTACCACTCAAGAGCATTGATTATTTATAACACCCAAGGACTTGTTCACTTCATTGTCCCATGACAGTTTCAGAGAAATGAGAAGCTAGAGAAATGAAAGCTTGGTAGCATGGGGGATATTCTCCCATTATTTAGTTAAAACACACTTCAGTTTCTTAATTTGTGAACAAGTATTTCTTGAACCTACAATGCACCAGGAACTATCTTGGCTCCAGAGATTCAGGAGTGAATTAAGATGGGCAAAATTCAACTCCTGCGGCACTAATGGGATAGTGGGGAGAGACAAGTAGGAAGCAATGTTTAAAACAATGTGATTTCAGATAGAGATAAGCACTATGGAGAAAGATATACATGGTGATGTAATATAGTGGCCGAGGGGGTATATAATTACAGCATTCCCAAAACATTTTCATATCTCAGCCAGTCTTCTCAACCTTTCTGTGACATAAAAAGGACAGGTGTTATAATTCCCATTCGATTGATGAGTAAACTGAAGTACAGAAAATTTGAGTGACTAAGAGAAAGTCTCATAGCTAGTGACTTAGAACTAGGATTTGCTTCTGGTTGTCTGACTCCCAACCAGCATGCTTTCTACCATGCTGTTCAGGAAATATAAATGGCTGTGCCAATTATGGTATACCAATCACACACAATATCATATCATCACTACAAATAATAATTACAGAGTTGGATACTTATTATATAACATGAGGGGAAAATCCAATATACATATACCATGTAAATATAAGAATGCCTGTGTGGACTGGAAGATGATAAAAGAAATGAAAATAGTTTTTGCACTGGGATATTTCCTTTTTCTGATTTTCTAAATTTTAATTAATTATTTTTTTAAAAACTTTTTATTGTAGTTTGGGTGTAAGTTTACAAAGCAATTTAATTTTCTGTTCAACAATTTGTACACATTTTGTTTCATGTCATTAGTTGCAATCCTGTCAATGTAACAACACTCTTCCAACTTCCTCCCTGGGTTCCCCTTTCCATTCGTCCTTCTCTCCTGACCCTTCCTGCCTTCAGAGCTTTTGATTGTACTGAGAAGCACATTCCTCCTTGGTGTTATTATTCACTTTATAGGCCTGTCTACATTGTTTGGCAGAAAGTTGATCTCTGAGGGTGAGATAAGCTATATTTTACTTTAAATGGTAGCTTGTACTGAAAATAAAATTAAGACATCAAATGAAAATTTTCTTGACAGTTTGACTATAGCATCTACTATTAAGTTGTAGTTGCTATAATCAACAATGTACAAAATATATGAATAAAATTTAGCTACCATAACAGTTGCAGGAGTAACAAAAACATCTGTTTCATAGAAGGCAAAGGGCCAATTACTTCCCCTCAAGGAGAGGAGCTTATAAAAGGCCAGCCTTATAATGGAGAAGTCACCTGGGCCAGACAGTAAACACTCAAGGGCTATATATTCCTTCTTCCAAACAAAGGCATAAGAGTGGGGAGAGCCCATCTGTGAGTGGAGTCATAGAACAAAAGACTTTCCACCTAATGTCACTCAACTGGCTTCATTGGTGAAACTATGAAGTGCAATGTGTAAATCAGACTTCCAGCAGGAAGCAAGGAGATGGCACTTGCACTGGGCAATTTGAAGAGATTTTAACCCAAGAATAGTTTATAAAAGTGTGTCAGGATATAAGGAAACCAGTAGGGGTCGTGGAGAGTACAGTGCTCTAGGGCTACTAATAGAAAGGTGCTGTTACTGCTCCCAGGATGAAGGGTTGTGGGGCTAAGAAGAGGCATGAACTTTGACCTCTTGGGGAGGGAGCTGAGGGAATAAACAACCTCCCTTCACACCTCTCCCAGAGTCTTCTCTCCTACTATTGTTCTCCAATGCTGAAATCAACAGAAAGCAGGAAGTCAAGGGAGTGCTTTGGTGTAGTCTTTTCAGGTCACAGAGTAGGGTGGAGAATGTAGAGAGTGGATTTTGAAGGGCAATGGGAAGATACTCGGTTTATGTAGGAAGAAGCAGAAGTTTGCTTTCTGGTCACTCCCTTCTTCTTGGCTAACTCTCCCTATATCCCCTGCCTCCCATCCTCTACCCTCTGCTACTCTGTGTGTAATACAGAAGAAAAGGCAAGGGCTTGGAATCTAACAGTCAAAGATTCAAGTCTGAGTCCCTTATGATGTCAGGGACTTCTTTGCATCTGTGGCCTTTGTGCACTAGTAAAAAATATGGGCTCTGGAATCAGACTATCTGAGTTCAAATTGTGTCTCTACAATTCACTATGTGATTGATTCTGTGTCTTAATTTTCTCACTTAAAATATCATTCAATTCCATTTAAGAACAAAGTGCATGAAGAGTGCACAATAAGTGCTAGCAATTATTTTCTGTAAAATGAGGCATTATAGTACTCATTTCACAGTATTGCTATGATGTGTAAAGAAGATAAAACATACGTTGTTGTTAGTTGTTGTTATGTGCTGTTGAGTTGGACCCAACTCATAGTGACCCCTCCTTGTGTTTCTGAGGCAATATCACTATGGAAGTAGATTGCCCAACTTTCCTTCTGAGGAGTGGCTGGTAGGTTTGAACCGCCAGCCTTCTGGTTAGCAATCAAGTGCCTTAGGCAGTACACTACCAGAGCTCCTGATAAAACATATGAAAAAACTTTAAAGATTATAGAGCATCATTTAACAACACCAATGCTATAGGTATCCTTTTTCTCTGTCCTTCTCTCTTCCCTTCTTCCATCCATTGAACATATAATTATTAACCAGGTACTATCCTGGGTACTATGTATACTGTAAGGAGCAAACAGATTTGGTCCAGTCATCTTGGAACTCACATCCTTTGTGAGCATTCAGATGTCAAGCAAATAGCCAAATCAAATGAACAAGGTACTATTGGGTGGTGGTAAATTCTACAAAGAAAATAAAACAGGGAACTGGATGAAAGAGTGATAAATGGATATTTAGGTAGAAGTACTACTTAGGGCAGTCAAGAAGGCCTGCCTCTAGGGTGGATTTGATTTGAGATATAGATGACAAGAAAGGTTCAGGCATGGGAAGATTTGTGTATGGAAAGATGTACGTATAAGGTACAAAGGTAAAAAGACTCTAACACAGAAGTGAGCTTGGTGTATTCAAGGAACAAAGAAGCCAATGTGTTTAGAGCCTAGTGGTAGTGTAGTGCCTAAGGCACTTGACTGGTAAGCAGAAGACTGGCAGTTCAAACCCACCAACCACTCCTCGGAAGGAAGGTGGGCAATCTACTTCCGTAGTGATACTGTCTCAGAAACCCAATGAGGGGTCATTATGAGTTGGATTCAACTTGATGGCACACAACAACAACAACAGGGAACATGGTTGGAGAGATGAGCAGGTATCATTACTGTAAGGTGGTAAGTAATATGTGGCATGGCCTGAATTCAGTTTTCATTCTTGTTTATCGACTACGTAAGAATTGAGATGGTACAGGGAGAGGGCATCTAACACTGGAAATACTATTGCTATTCTGAGAAACAAGCCATTGTTGAGGGCTGAAGCAATAGGGGAGATGTGTCCCAAGAAAAGGATGAAAGGGACACTTGAGCAACCTTGACAAGGGACAAAATGACATATGAAGAAAGCTGGAAGAAGGGCGTACTGAGCAGGAGGTAAGGAGAAAACTTGGGCACAAAGTGTTGGAGAACAGAAAGGGAACAAAGCTGGCAATCAGCATCGAGGACAGGGGTTTAGAGTTAGTTCTCAGATCCAGGAGTAGAATTGCAAGGCTGGGGCAGCACAGCCAATCCCTCACCCAGGTTTCCTGTATACTACACTCAAGAGCTCAAGGTCACCAGGCTTAAATTAACCCTGAGATCTTAGTCTAGGGGACAGAGTCCAGCTATATGCCCACTGGGTTTCTTGACTGCTCACACCATCAGTTGATCCACAGAACATCATCCAGAACAGGACAAATCATCATACTTTCATACAGTAAATGAGAGTACTATCTATGGTTGTGTGGTGCAAAGAGCCTGGGCTTGGAATTTGAACCCCGATTTTGCCTTTTATTTAGCTTTTTGAATTTTCCATGACACTTAATTTCTCAAGGTCATAGTTTCTTTATTTGTAAAGAGGAGACATTAGCTACTTCTCAGGACTGTCGGAAGAATTCAATGACATAATGTACAAAACAAACAAACAAAACAAACTATTCCCATTCCCCCAGCCTGCATCCTTCTGTGGCCATTTACAAATTTTAAGTAGATCATGGAGATTTTTGGATATCCTGTGATTGTCAGTCAAAGCAGCAATTCCAGAGAAGGCAGAGCCACCTGAGCAAAAAGGGTGGATTTTCTCTGGATTAAACATAGCCAGTGAAGTAAGCTCCTCACTCCAATATCCTTCCTGCTAGGTCAGGTTTCCAAAAGCAATGTACTTATTCTCCAAGGCAACAGTAGATGCTTGTATCAGCAGAAGGGAGAGAGTCAGACATTTTAAAATAGAAAACAAGGGCAGAAAACTCATTTTGGCCAGTGAATACTGACCTCTCATAGACATTTTTAAAACCCCAAATGTAGAATTGGCTTATTTTCATCAATAGTGTTTCAGATGCAGTTTCTCATGTTCAGGTAGCAGACTAAGTGCCCCAAGAATGCACTGGATAATTGAATCTATAGCCTTCATAGAACAATTTCTATGCATTTAGATGGAATATTTTAGAAGTCTATTAAACAGCCTGCATTTGAATATTTAAGTAGATTCTCACTGAACAGAATGTTTCATTCCAACTCCAGCTCAGTGGGCTGCCAAGGTGAAAGTGTTCATGATTAATTCTGTTCATAAACACATGGGAAAAAAGAAAAGAAAAAAAATCCTTGGTGTATATCGGCATTTTAAATTCTGTGACTTCTTTTCAATTTAATTATTTCCTCCCCATGGCTTTAAATTGAAAAGCTTTAACGTCACGAGCTGCTTCTGTAAACTTAATTACTTCCCCCTGGTAAGAGAGAAAGAGGTCAACAACCAGGGCTCCAAAGTAGAGGCAATGAGAGGAGAGAAGGGAAAAGACCACTGTGCTGGGTACCCTAAGCCTTGGGCTCTAAGCTGCGGCCTGTGACTACCAATCTGGCAAGCTCTCCCTCAAGACCTCAGTTTCCTCATTATTAAAAAAAAAAACATCACAATAACACACACAATACACATGTATACATACATATATACTTGTGTATGTTTGTATAGCCATATAGTGTACATGTGTCTGTATGTTTATATACATATATATATACATATATATATACACATACATGGAATGAGAGATATCATTGCTGATGTCAGATAGATCTTAGCTGAAAGCAAAGAATACCAGAAAGATGTTTACTTATGTTTCATTGACTATGCAAAAGCATTCAAGTGTGTGGATCATAACAAATTATGGATAACATTGAGAAGAATGGGAATTCCAGAACACTTGATTGTACTTATGAGGAAACTGTACATAGATCAGGAGGCTGTCATTGAACAGAACAAGGGGATACCACATGGTTCAAAATCAAGAAGGGAATTCGTCAAGGTTGTATCCTTTCAACATACTTGTGATAGTTGGAGCTGTGTGTCAACTTGGCTGGACCACAATTCTGTGGTTTAAGCAGTTGTGATGTGATTATTCCCATGATGGGATCAGATGAATATGTTTTAAGCAGCCAATCTGTTGAAAGGGAGTTTCCCTAGGGGTGTGGCCTGCTTCCAGTATATTTATGGACATCCTGGGAAAAGAGACATTCTTCTGTAGATCGGGATTCTGTTGTGCTGCCTACAACTGTCCGTGAGCAAATAATCCACCATTCGGCCTGGAGATCTTGGATTCATCATTCATTGGTGTCAACAGCCAGTACACTGCCTGCCAACCTTGAGCTCTTCAGCCCCTGCAGCTGCATGAGTCAGGAAAAGCCTCCAGCTTGATGTTAGATCCAAGAACTTTGGACTTGCCAGCTTCTATAAGTGTGTGAGCCATTTTCCTAAGATAAATT
>NW_006921623.1:13931837-13936847 GCF_000298275.1 Orycteropus afer afer | reverse complement strand
GGACCCAACTCATAGCGATACATACCTATATATGCACACGTGTGTGTATATATATATATATATATATATATATACACACACACACATGTGTGTATATATATATGCACACGTGTGTATATATAGCTCTATATGCACACATGTATATTCACCTATATGTGCACATTGTATGTGTGTGTGTATACACACACACACACACACACACATGTATGTATACTATATGCCTAGCAGTGGGACTGCTGGATCATATGGTATTTCTATTTCCAGCTTTTTAAGGAAGCGCCATACCACTTTCCACAATGATCACACCATTTTACTCTCCCACCAGCGGGGTAGAGTGTTTCAGTCTCTCCAAACCCTCACTTGCATTTATTGTTTTCTGGGTTTTTGTTTGAACCTTGCTATTAGTGCTGGGGTGAGGTGGTATCTTCTTGTTTCGAGCAGCATCTCTCTAATGACTAATGATCATGAGTTTTTCTTCATGTGTTTGTTATCTGCCTGAATGTCTTCTTTGCATAAGTGTTTATGCATGTCCCCTGGCTATTTTCAATTGGATTATTTGTCTTTTTATGGTTAAGGTGCTGAAATTTTCTATAAAGTTTAGAGATTAGCCTCTTGTCCGATACGTTATTGCCAAAATTTTTCCCAGTTTGTAGTTTCTCTTTTTGCTCTTTTGGTGAAATCTTTTAATGTGCACAAATGTCTAATTTTTAGGAGGTCCCAGCCATCTATTTTGCCTTGTGATGTTTTTGTGTTTTCAGTTATATTTGATAGTGTATTTATGCCATGTATTAGGGCCCTTAAGTTTGCCTCTATTTTTTCTTTGATGGTATTTATAATTTCAGGTTTTTCTTTCAGGTCTTTGATCCCACTTGAGGTTTTTTTTTAAATGCATTTTATTGAAATATAATTTATGTACACTGAAATACACAAGACTAAAGTAACATGGGTCAATGTTTTTTTTTTTTTTTGCAGTGTTTTCTCCCCTCCCCTTCCACCCTTAATAACCAACAAAGAAAGTTTCCTTCCATATATAAACCTTTCTTTGACTTTTTACAGTAAGGAACTAATACTATATTTGTCCTTCTGTGATTGACTTATTTCACTCAGCATAATGTCCTCCAAGTTTATCCATGTTATGAGGTATTTTGCAGATTCTACATTATTCTTTATTGTTACATAGTATTCCATTGTGTGTATGTACCATAGTTTGATTATCCACTCTTCTGTTAATGGGTACGTAAGTTTTTCCATCTTTTTGTTGTTGTAAATAGTGCTGTCATGAACTTGGGTGTGCATGTATCTGTTCCTGTCCTGGTTCTCACTTCTTTAGGATATATGGCTAGTAACAGGATTGCTGGGTGAAACGGTACTTCTAATTTCAGCTTTTGAAGGAATCACCATACTGTTTTCCACAATGGTTGTATCATTTTACCTTCCCACCAGCAACGTATGAGAGTCCCAATCTCTCCACATCATCGCCAGCATCTGTTATTTTCTGTCTTGTTGAACTTTGCCATTAGTGCTGGGGTGAGATGGTATCTCATTGTTTTGATTTGCATCTCTCTGATGGCTAATGATCATGAGTATTTCTTCATGTATCTGCTGGTCACCTGAATATCCTCTTTGGTGAAGTGTCTATTCATGTCTTCTGCTAATTTTTTAATTTGATTGTTAATTTTTTTGTTGTTGAGGTATTGGAGTTTTCTATAAATTTAGAGGTAAGTCCCTTGTCAGATATGTAATCATTGACAAGTACGAATTTGTACTTTTTTGTATTGTTGATTTCTTTGTTCCATATAATTTTCTTTGCTGAGCTTGTTTTGTTCATGAATCATGTTATCACTTCCTTCATTGCTATTGTTTTAGTTATTTGGTAAATATTTGTGCTGGTCCTCTTTTTTATTTTGATGTGAGGGTTTATCAATTTTCTTTGAGGTTTCCCTCTGTGATTTATAATTTTCTTCCCAAGCCCATTTATCAATTGATGTCTCTGGTTCCTTGTTTACAATTGTGTAGGCTTATTTACTTTGGGTACCTCTATAACTGGGTTGGTTTCTGGGTTATGTAATAATGTGTGTTAATGGTCAGTTGTTGCTTGCTGTTGTTGGTTCTCTGTCCAAAGGTTGAGTTTGTTTTTTTATATGGTACAAGACATGGGTCCTGTTTAATTTTTCTCCAAATGGATATCTGGTTTTCCCAGCACCACACCTCCCCCACTGGATGAATTTCAGCCCTTTGTCAAAGATCAGCTGATATTAGGTCAATGGATTTACTTCTTGGTTCTCAATTCTGTTCCACTGGTCTATGTGTCTGTTATTGTAGCAGTTCCAGGCTGTTTTAACCATGTAGCAGTATAGTAGGTTTATTTATTTATTTTAAATTTTTTATTGTGATTTGGGTGTGTATTTACAAAGCAGATTCATTTTACTCTCAATAATTCATACACATTTGGTTTCATGGTGCTGATTAGAATTCCAACAATAAACAGCTCTCCTCCTTGTGACTACCGTTTCTCTATGTCCTTCTTAACTATCTATTCCTGTCTGTCCAGCTGTAGTGTGAGGCCTCCTACTTTGTTCTTCTTCTTCAATAGAGCTTTGCTTATCCAGGATTTCTTTCCTTTCCATGTAAAGTTAGTGATTAGTTTTTTTCATCTCTTTAAAGAATGGTAACAGAATCTGGATTGGGGTTGCATTCCATCTATAGATTGCTTTGGGTAGTATTGACATTTTCATGATGTTGTCTCCCTATCCGTGAGCATGGTATATATTTCCATTTATGTTGTTCTCTTCTGGTTTCTTAAAGTAGTGTTTTGTAGTTTACTTTGTATGAGTTTTTGCATCTCTGATTAGACTTATTCCCAAGCACTTTATCTTTTGGGTAAAACCAAAAAACCAAACTCACTGCTGTCAAGTTGGATCCAACTCATAGCAACCCCTTCTTGGGTTTCTGAGAGGCAGTATCATTACAGAAGTAGATGGCCCAACCTTACCTCCGAAGAGTGGCTGATGGCTTTGAACTGCCAGCCTTCTGGTTAGCAATCAAATGCACTACACCACCAGACCTGTAAATGATATAGTTTTTCTGGTTTCCTTTTCAGAGTTCTCTTCTTTAGTGCAAAGAAATCTGACTGATTTTCATATGTTAATCTTTTATTCTTCCGTTTTTCTGAAACTTTCAATTAACTGTAGTAATTTTCTTCCTGAGCCTTTGGCATTTTCTATGTATAGGGTTATATCACCTACAAATAGAGATAATTTTACTTCTTCTTTGCTCATGACATCCTGTACATAGACTAAGAGGCTGTCATTTGAATAGAACAAGGGAATACTGCCTGGTTTAAAATCAGGAAGGGTGCATATCAGGGTTCTATCCTTTCACCATACTTATTCAATCTGTGTGCTGAACAAATAATCTGAGAAGCTGGACTATATGAAAAAGAATGCTGCATCAGGATTGGAGAAAGACTCATTAAAACCTGCAATATGCAGATGATACAACCTTGCTTGCTGAAAGTGAAGATGATTTGAATTACTTACTGATGAAGACCAAGGACCACAGCCTTCAGTATGGATTACACCTCAACATAAAGTAAACAAAAATCCTCACAACTGGATCAATAAGCAACAACATGGTAAATGGATTGAAGTTGTCAGGGATTTCATTTCACTTATATTTACAATCAACACTCATGGAAGTAGCAGTCAAGTTAAATGCTGTATTGCACTAGACAAATATTCTGCAAAAGACCTCTTTAAAGTGTTAAGGAGCAAAGATATCACTTTGAAGGTTAAGGTGTGCCTGCCCCAAACCATGGTATTTTCAATAGCCCCATATTGATATGAAAGTTGTACAATGAATAAGGAAGACTAAAGAAGAATTGATGTCATTGAATTGTATTGGTGAAGAATACTGAAAGCACCATGAACTGCCAGGAGAACCAACAGATCTGTCCTACAAGTGCAGCCAGAATGTTCCTTAGAAGTGAAAATGGCCAGACTTTGTCTTGCCATCTTTGATCATGTTATCAAAGGGGATCAGTCCCTGGAGAAGGATATCATGCTTATAAAATGGAGGGTCAGTGTAAAAGGGTAACACATTTAATGAGATAGATTGACACAGTGGTTGCAACAATGGGCTCAGCTATACCAAGGATTGTGAGGATAGCGCAGGACTGAGTGTTGTTTCCTTCTGTTGTACATAGGGTCACTATAAGTTGGAATTGACTTGATAGTATCTAACAACAATAACAAACAGAAAGAATAAATTTCTGTTTGTCACAGCCATTCATTTGTGGTATTGCTATCACAGCAGCACAGAGAACTAAGACAACAGAGTATCAAGTTTTTGCAGTTTGGTAGTCATGCCTAAAATCATCTTCCTAACAGCATCAAATATGATCTTGATCAAATATGATCTTGAATATATCCCTCCTGAATTTAGATATCTAAAGAATAGATTTGATGAATTGAACACCAACGATTGAAAACCAGAAGAATTGTGGGAGGATATCAAGAACATTATCCATGAAGAAAGCAAGAGATCACTAAAATGAGAAAAGAAGAGAAGACCAAAATGGATGACAGAAGAGACTATGAAACTTTCTCTTGAGCAGAGAGTAGCTAAAGCAAATGGAAGAAATGACAAGATAAAAGAGCTGAACAGAAGATTTCGAAGAGCAGCTCGAGCAGACAAAACCAATTACTATAATGAAATGTGAAAAGACCTGCAGTTTGAAAACCAAAAGGGGAGAACATGCTTGGCATTCCTCAAGCTGAAAGAATTGAAGAAAAAATTTAAGCATCGAGTTGCAATATTGAGAAATTCTATGGGCAAAATATTGAATGATGCAGTAAACATCAAGAGAAGATGGCAGGAACACAGAGTCACTGTACCAAAAAGAACTGGTCAATCTTCATCCATTTCAGGAAGTGGCATATGATCTAGAACCAATGGTAATGAAGGAAGAAGTCAAAGCTGCAATGAAAGAATTGGTGAAGAACAAGGCTA
>NW_006921623.1:13919535-13931294 GCF_000298275.1 Orycteropus afer afer | reverse complement strand
CATTGAGAATGGGAATTCCCAAACACTTGATTGTACTTATGTGAAACCTGTACCTTGACCAGGAGACTGTCGTTCAAACAGAACAAGGGGACACTACATGGTTCAAAATCAAGAAGGGTTATATCCCTTCCCCACACTTATTCAATCTATATGCTGAGCAAATAATCTGAGAAGCTGGACTATATGAAGAAAAATATGGCATCAGGATTGGAGGAAGAATCGTTAACAACCTGAGATATGCAGATAATAAAATTTTGCTTGCTGAAAGTGAGGATGACTCAAGACACTTACTGATGAAGTTTGAAGAATACAGTCTGCAGTATGGATTATGTCTCAATATAAAGAAAACAAATATCCTCACAACTGGACGAAGGAGCAGCATCACAATAAATGGAGAGAAGATTGAGGTTGTCAAAGAATTCACCTTGCTTGGTTCTACAATCAATGCCAATGGAAGCAACAGTCAGGGCATTAGACAACATGTAGTGTTGGGAAGGTCAACCAAGAAGGAACTGTTTCAAGTGCTGAGGAACAAGGATGTCTCCTTGAGCACTAAGGTGCACCTGACACAAGCCATGATATTTCCAATCACCTCGTATGCATGTGAGAGCTGGACAATGAATAAGGAAGACCGAAGAAGAGTTGATGCTTTTGAGTTGTGGTGCTGGCGAAGAATGCTGAAAGTACCATGGACTGCTAAAAGAACTAACAGATCTGTCCTGGAGGAAGTGCAGCGGGAATGCTCCTTGGAAGCGAGAATGGCCAGACTTCTTCTCACCTATTTTGGTCATGTTGTCAGAAGGGACCATTCCCTGGAGAAGGATATCATGCTTGGTAGGGTGGAGGGTCGACGAAAGAGGGGGAGGCCTTCAATGAGATGGATTGACATGGTGGCTGCGATGATGGGCTCAAGTAAAGCAGGGATCATGGAGCTGGTGCCGGATTGGGCAGTGTTTCATTCTGCTGTGCATGGGGTTGCTATGGTCGGAAATGACTCAATGGCACCTAATAACAACAAAACAGCATCAGCCCTGGTGCTTCTACAATTCTGAGATACCTCCTTCAGCTAAGTCCAGACAGTATTCTTTTACTCCCCTAGTTGTTTCTGCTTTTGAATATTCTTTTGTCATCTGTCTACTCCACTGTTTTAAATGGAGACAGTGATGTTCCTGCCAAACCTTCAGAAGGGTAAGGAAGTCAAGACTAGCCCAAAGCCTAGATCCACCCAGACTGTTTTCATGTTTTCCTATTTAACTGCCATGCTCAGGTCTTATTTCCCTGAATTCCTGATTCTTGTTGTTGAGCTCCTATTTCTGGATCTACTTCAAACCAAAAAAAAAAAATTGCTGCTGTCAAGTCATTGCTGACCCATAGTGACCCTATAGGACAAACTAGAACTACCCCATGGTCTTTCCAAGGTTATAAATCTTTAGGGAAGCAGACTACCACATTTTTCTCCCACAGAGCAGCAGCTAGGTTTGAATTGCTGGTCTTTCAGTTAGTAGCCAAGTGATTAACCACTGCACCATCAGGTCTTCTTGGATCTACCTCAGGACCTTCTCTTTGTTATTCCTGGTATAGACTCACTTCTCTTATGTGTTAACCTGGGCCTCATCACTCAGTTAATCTTTATTCCTCCTGGTTTTAATACTTCATCTATACTTCTTGGTCTGCCTGGGCACTGTGGGAGTATAATGACACCATACATCTAACCAGTATTATTTGCCCTAGAGTTGATTCATGTGCAACGACCTCATGTGTGTCAGAACTCTGCTCTCTGGGGTTTTCAATGCTGATTTTTTAGAAGTAAGATTGCCAGGCTTTTCTTCCAAACTTCCTTGGGGTAAACTCAAATCTCCATACATTTGGTTACCAGCCAAGCACATTAACCATTTATAACACCCAGGGATTCCATTTTTCCCAACAAATATTGATAATAAAGGCTTTTGGTGTTTGAACAACACTTCCCTTAAAAGTACCTTGTGATCAAACACTGCTCTTAGAGAGCTACCATTTAGAAAGTCCACCATATACTGGAATGTTGTTGTTATGTGCCGTCAAGTCTGACCCGACATACTAGAATAGTGCCTTTGAAACATCAAACACAAGTTAAAGGACTTAAACTATGTGTTACTTGAATCTTAAATCATTATATGTTATTTACTAAACATTCTGGTGGTATAGTGCCTAAGGCATTTGATCGCTAACCAGAAGGTTGGCAGTTCAAACCCACCAGCCACTAATTGGAAGGAAGATTGGGCAATCTAATTCCATAGAAATACCACCTCAGAAACCCAAGAAGGGGTCGCTATGAGTCAGATTTGACTCAGCGGCAGTGAGTTTTTTTTAGAGGTGAGTCTTCTCTCTAGATCATAAGTACCTTGGGGACAAAGATAGGGTGAGAGGGAATTTCAAATTTTTCATCTTATTCATTTTTCTATTTTCTGTTCTGAGAAGTTAGTGCAATACCTGACAGAGTGGGCACCCAGGAAACCTTTTGTTGAATAAGTGTATATGTTAACATCAGAGATCAATCTCTAATTAGGAATAACTCTTGCTTAGATCAATTAATATATTAGCAGTGTGTATATGACCAAGAACTTTGGGAGGCAATGCCAGCCAATGAGATAATTAGCATGCATGAATAGCAGCCCATGGGTAACGCTGTCCTTACCAGAAGCATAATTTCTGAAGCCAAACTAGGTACATGGGTTAATAAAGAATTTTTGTACTGCTTTCATATACAAGATGGAACTTGCACAAGAATTCTTTTTTCTCCTTACTACTACACACAAAATTCTACTTATACTTCCACAAATACCACCTTCATTTCCTTTTATTAAAATAGAGAGTCGTCCCTTTTCCTATCAAGGTCAAAATCCTTCACCTGTGTTTAGGTTTCTATTTTCCCCACCTTCTCAGAATATGGTTTTTTTTTTTTCTTTTTTTAACTTTTCAACATGCTCAGATATTTCTCATTTGCACAAACAAAATAGAACTTTCTCTACCTCATGATCTCCTCAATCTACTTTCTCTTTAAAGCCAAATTTCTAAAAAGAGTGCTCAATACTTGGTGTCTCCCTGTTCTCACTTCCACCTTACTCCTCAGCACAATCTGGTTTCTCACTCATTTATATCAACCAACAACTCTCATTAAGGTCCCTACTGACTACCGATCATGGCTCTGTGATTAACACTAATGGATGCTTTCAGTCTTAAACTTACTTAACTGCTGATAATGCTTTCCTTTTCTTCTTGATTTTTGTGACCCTACATTCTTTTGGTTTTCCACTGATCTTTCTGTCTCTTTTGCAGCCTCAACCTCCTCCACTTGGTGTTCTCAACTCTTAATTCTAGCTCCTTCTCAATTTCTGTACTGTATTTTCTCTTTAGCTCATTGGTGCTGAAACAGGATTGTATGTGGAGAATCACCCAGATATCTTTAAAAAATACTGATTCTATCACTACACATTATTTTGACCAGGGGCACAATAGAAAGTCTCAGATAGAAAGAGAGAAAAATGTAGAACAAAACTCAAATTCTTAAAAAAGACAGACCTACTAGACAGATAGAGAACAGAGGAACCCTCAAGACTATTGTCCTAAGATACTCTTTGAATGGGGAATTGAAGCAATTTTTGAAGGTCATTTTTCAGCCAAACAATAGATTGGCTTCTAAAATAAACAATATCACTCATGAGTCATGTGCTTCCTTAAACAATTAACTATATGAGACCAAACAGTTAGCAGTTACTCAAAAATAAAGATGAGACAGCAGGGAGGGGAAGGTAAGCTAGATCAATGGAAACAGAGCAAACAGGATGGAAATAATGGAAATACTAACACATTGTACCTAATGGCATGGAATACTTCACATAAAAATTGTTAAGGGGAACCTAATTTGCTATGTAAACTTTCACCTAAAACACAATTAAAAAAAATATTGATTCCAGTGTCTCACCCTCAGAAATTTTTAAAAAATGGGTTCATTGTGCAATCTGGCCATTAGGATTTTTAAAAGCCTCCCAGAGGACTCTAAAGAGCAGCCAAAGTTGGGAATCATGTTGTCTCTTGGAGACATCATTTCCACCCATGGCTTTAATTACCACCTTGATTCAGATGACTCAACAGTTTTTATCTCAATTACAGAATTCCCCTTTGAGTTTGTGCTCAGAGAATCAACTGTTTACTTGGTATTTCCACTTGGGTGCCTTAAAGGAACCTTACTACCTCCTCAGACTCATCTCACACCACACTGGCATTCATGCTGACCTTTTCATGCCTCAAGCTCTCTTTTGTTCCAAGGCCTTTGTACATGTACTTTCCTCTTCCTGGACCACTCACATTCTTTTCCCTTATCTAGCCACTTCTTACAATTCCTCCAATCCTTAGACTGGTTGAGGGGAGCATTATCCTTCTTTTTATTTAAGAAATTCAAGAAGAGAAGACAAGGAGCTCTGATAGTAGTTAAAGCATTTAGCTGCTAACCAAAAGGTTGGTGGTTCAAAACCACCAGCCACTCTGTGGAAGAAAGATGAGGCCCTCTGGTTCTGTAAAGATCTATAGCATATTCTGCCCCCAAAAGGGTTGCTATGAGTTGGAAGTGACTCAATGGCAGTGGGTATGTTTTAGTAAGAGAAGGACCTCCTCTGACAGTAGTTCACCTGTATCCAAGTGTTCTTTTCCCACTTGTAAAATGTGGGGTCATTTCTCAATTTTGCACATGGATTTAAATAAGGAGGAGACAGTGCTCATATCTAGGTTTGAAGGGCAACCCCACAAAGGAAGCAGTTGAAAACAAATGATCATTCTCCAGGAACTTAAATCAATAAACTCCCACACCTCATAGATCCTTGCTCATTCACTAGGGAAGCAGCACATTTCTAAGTACTAAGGCCAGGACTGACTAATATCCTGAAACAGACTGATTCTGAGTGATGATTTCTTCATCTTTTTCAACCTAGACCTCTCCTGCTCATGGTTTCCTTGTGATGGCAGCCTCCTTGGTTGACACTATTATGTTTCCATTTAATTTCGATCTATAGTTTAGTAGAAAGGAGGTTTGAGGTTACCCTTATTTTAAAACAAATGACATCTTGTTCCCAGCAAGATGAAAACCAAATAGAAGGCTTTTTTTTTCCCTCCCCCTCCAAAGGGAAAATAAACAATTTTGTTCTGCTAGGGAATGTAAGAAAAAGTTAATCTGTGAGTCAATATTGTTCACCTGCAAGAATTAAGCAGCGTGTTGAATAGGGGAAGTTGGGTACTTCTGAGTGAAGCCTTCTGTGTCATTTTGTCTAGTTGTAGTTGATTATGAGAAGTTTTTGCATTCTCCTATTCAAATATAAATAGGAAACTGAAATATTAGCTCAACTATGTTTTGCACTAACTTTTGGAAGATTAACTTTTTGTTTTTCTCCTTGAATGACCCATGATGATACTTTCTACCTTGAGGACAACAAAATGGAACTTTTCTCTAGGATCCTTGGTGAATTTAGCAAGTGGATAAGAAAGCTCATGTTATTCTCTTTGTACAATAAATAATGCATGTCATAAACACTGCAGGGAATGAGTGAGTGCATTCTAAATAACTGATTTCCAGTTTTTCTTCTTTTTTTTTTTTTGCCTAGATCATTGTGACGTCATATGCATATTTGAAGAATTTCCTTTCAAAGACAAAGTATGATTTTCTAGTAGTTCTTTTAGATATTTGAAACATGCAAGAAAAGGAAAATATTCAAAGCTTGAGACTTGAAAATCTAGAAAAAGAAATTTGCCTGATATTTTTTCACCCACTAATGGCACTTGACTGCTAACCAGAAGGCTGGCGGTTCAAACCCACCAGCCACTCCTCGGAAGGAAGGTTGGGCAATCCTACTTCCATAGTGATACTGCCTCGGAAACCCAAGGAGGGGTCACTATGAGTCAGGTGTGACTCGACGGTACACAACAACAACAATGTTTAGTTATTACTTACATTTAATTTTGTGGTCCACCATTGTCAATTTGTTGTACTGTGATGACTTGTATGTTGTCTTGATGATGGAAGTTATGCTATTGGTATTGAAAATATCAGCAAGGTCACTCATAGCAGACAAATTTCAACAAAGCTTATAGACTAAGACAGACTAGGAAGAAAGACCTGGAGAGCTAATAGCTAGTGAAACCTTACAGATAGCAACAGAATTTTATCTACATAGTACTGGAAGATGGGGCTTCTAATTTGGAAAGCACTCAAAATACATTGTGGCTGCAACAATGGACTTAAGCATATGAATTATTGTGAAAATGATGCAGGACTAGCAAATTTTTGCTCTGTTGTCCGTGGGGTTGCCATGAATTGAAGCCAACTTGACAGCAACTAACAACAACTATATTGGGAGTAGGGAGTAAGTCATGAGAATTATGTTGTTTTTAGGTGCTGTTGAGTTGCTTTTGACTTGTACAGAACCCATGTGACAGAGCAAAACTGCCCAATAAGGTTTTCTTTGGCTTTGATATTTACGGGAGCAGATCACCAGGTCTTTCTCCTGTGGGAGCTGCTGGGTAGGTTCAGAGCATCAACCTCCTGGTTAGCAGCTGAGCAGTTAACCATTGCACCACCAGGGCTGTCATGAGAATTACACTTCCTTTTTTTCTCTAGTATTGTCCTATAATTGTAGGGCACTTCATAGTTTGCAACATTCTTCACCAAATCTATACAAGGCTGATGTCAAACTTCACACCTGTATCAGTCATGATGGGTTGGGTTGTACTCTGGAAACAAACAACTCCAATATTTCAGTGTCTTCAAACATCAAAATTAGTTTCTTGCTTATGCTCCTTACCCATCTTAGGTCATCAGAGCAAGTCTGTCATTGTAAACATTCAGAACCAGGCCATCTCAACATGTACTTTCCTGAGAATAGATGTGAGAAATGGTCTGGCAGCCCCACTGGCCCACCTACTCACATTTCATTGGTCAAAGCAAGTCACAGGAATGAGTTTGATGTTGATAAGGCAGGGAATTATCTCTCAGAGAGGGTAAGGAAATAATAATAATGACAAAAAACAAAAGTCACTGCCATCAAGTTGATTCAACTCACAGCAACCCCAATTGGGTCTCTAAGTCAGTATATCTTTACGGAAGTAGATTGCCCAGTCTTGCTTCCATGGAGTGGCTGGTGGGTTTGAACTACCAACCTTCTGGTTAGCATTCAGATGCCTTAGGCATTGTGCTACAAGAGTACAGGAAAGGAAATACTTGTGAACAATCATACTGCCCTCCATGACATTATGCAGGTATGGAAACTGATGTTCAGAGGGCATCACATAAGTAATTAGAAGGGGAGCTAGGTCTTCTGACCTCAGTGCTGGGATTCACCATCTATCTCTAAATATTCTGACTTATGTTTTGGTTCCATACTGAATATATGGAAGATGTAAGGGACAGCATTAGCTAGTTATTTAGAATCACTTGCACCCTGTGGCTTATCAAGCCCTTTCACTTCAATGCCAACATTTTATAATTTCTTAGACTCTCCATAGAACACAGGGGTCATGTGGTTATTTGGCTTAATAGTGACTATAAATGTGTCTCCAGCATTATGTAACTGAGTAGGCAGCTGTCTAGTCTAATTTCAGAGAGCTGAAAAGACACCGTGAACACTCCCCCCACCCCTGCTCCTCTAAGCTTGAAGCTTGCCTAATAGCTACTATTTATTAATAGCTCCCATTAACTAAGGTGCTTATTTGTCAGGAATTATGCTTTACTTTCACAATCTCACTTATCCTACAAAGTGAGGAGCATTAGTGTCCCCATTTTACAGATAAGTTAACAGCTATTTAACTTTCCCAAACTTGTACAATAAGTGACTTAAACACTGTTTTTTTTCTTGATGGCCAAATCCACACTTTTGATCTCCATGCTTTAGTGTTACTCAAAACATGAGTCAAAACTTTACATTTCACCATAAATTTTAATGCAGATAACCTTGGTAGAGGAACAAAAACAAGCAATAAACAACATTTGCCATCAAGCGAACTCCGTGTGAGTCAGAGTAAAATTGTGCTCCACAGGGTTTTTGATGGCTGATTCTCCAGAGGTCAACTGCCAACCCTTTCTTCTAAGGAAGGAACAGTGCAACTCAAGTTTCTTTTAGGACAGTTTAGTTTTAAAATGGGAGGATTTAGGCAAAACTAGAGAGAAGAGCAGGGGAGCAATGCTATGGGTGGGAGTTGGAAGAGGAAAGTTCCCTTTGAACCATGGGACAGGTCATTACTACTACTTCTCCAAAGACTACCTGAGAGGCCGGCACACTCTCTGAAACACTGCACATTTTTAAAAAGGGTCTTTCTCTTTCTCTCTCTTGATCTAAGCTTGACCCAACCCAGAAGAAATGAGGGGTTGCTGATACCCTGTGGGGCCAATTCTGACCAGTGGGAGACCTGTATTAGAGATCTCCTATTCCATGGCCATGGTAACAGCACACGTTACTGAAGGGTCACTTGGTCCTGAAGGCCAGAGAGTGGGTTCCCTCCAGAATAAAGTCACAGCTCATAAACATTTGCCTCAAGCTTTGCTTTCTACTGGGATTTGGATCAGGAAGCCTCTTCTGTGGGGGAAAAGGCATGTCTAAAGGAAAACATTTTCTCTATTTTTTAAAGCTATTCTGTTTCTTCTTCTTCTTCTTCTTTTATTTTTAAATTCCCACCTCTCTTAGGAATAGTGTCTCAAAAAAAATAACATTTAATAGTGTCTCAAAATAATAACATAATAACATTTACATTTTATTCTGAATAACTCATTGGATAGAAAACTGAAGATAAAATATTTAGGCAACACATTAGTATTCATGGACAAGCTTTTTTGTTACTCATTACTGAATATATTTTCTGCTGAAAATCTATCATTTACCCCAAAGGTGGCATTATTTTGAAGCAACAGTGAGTAGGGATAAAGAATTGAGAAAACAAAATCTTTCTGAGCTGATTTGTGTCCCTCCATTTCTTTCTCAACTTTGGTCTCTCCTACACCTTCAAAATTCATAAAAGATCTAAAGGTGAACACCATAGAGAGAAATGTACTTTATCGCCTTAAGCTCAACAAGATTTCATAGAAAACAGGTGTTGTCCAAGCATTTGCAGTTATTCTCTCTGACAGGTTAACTTTGTAAAAATGTGATCTGAATATAACCTTTATGCCCAGACACTGGAGACAGGACTCAGTCACTTTGATTGCTATAACTGATGGGCAGACTGGTGTGTAGAGACTTAAACACTGGACTTGAAGCCAGAGACCTTGGTCCAGCTCTCACTTTGAAATGGTATACAAAACATTTCATCTCTCTGGGGTTCATTAATTAAAATGGGGAAGAAGTGTTTGGATGGCTTTAAAGAGTTTTCCAGAGCTAACATTCTATAATGTTTTATCCTCATAAAGTATTAATTCAGTCAAATCACCAGTCTATTGGGTGAGGAAAACCAATTATTCATATTTTATGTGTAACTAGCTCTCCTGCTCACAAAGTTTCTAGGAACAGATTTGTTAAGACTAGCAGGAAAATTCTTACTGTCTAACTTGGTATAAGGAACCAATTTAGCCAGAGTGGGTCATCCTAGGAGATATGAGGGGTCTCTTAGTTAATAAAGACTGCAGAGCTGATTACTTGGACTGATGACCAATGAGAGTCATAGACAAGCCTTAGAAAAGGCATAACATGAGCAGGAGACTACTTCAGCAAAGGAGCTTCACCAGGAGCATGCCAAAGCCAAAAGAATGGGCCTCAAGTTACTTCAGCACTGGAGAGTCTCTAGTGCTTGGTACCAAGACCACCAAGGAGCCTCACGCAGGATGGACACCAACTTGAGGAAATTCATGGCAAGAAACTCATACTCTCCTCTCCACTCACTCCCAGAAATCTTCTGAGGAGAGAAACAGGGCAAAATGACTCTCTGAAACACTGCACATTTTTAAAAAGTGTCTCTCTCTCTCTCGATTGATCTAAGCTTAAACCAGAGTCTCTGTTGTTGTTGTTATGTGCCATCAAGTCAGACCAAACTCATAGCAACACATCCTTGGGTTTCCAAGGCAGTATTACTACAGAAGTAGATTGCCCAACCTTCCTTCTGAGGAGTGGCTGGTGGGTTTGAACCACCAGCCTTCCGGTTAGCAGTCAGGTGCCTTAGGCACTATGCTACCAGAGCTCCTACCAGAGTTGCTGGGTTGTGCAAATGGTTAAGTGTTCTGGTTCTAAGCAAAAGGTTTATGGTTCAACTCCACCCAGAGGTGCCTCATAAGAAAGGTCTGGGAAGCTACTTCCAAAAAATCAGCCATTGAAACCCTGTGAAACAAAGTTTTTCTCTGACACACAAAGTGTCACCATGCGTTGAGGTTGACTCAACAGCAAATGCATTTTTTTTTTTTCCTATATAGTTGGTACTTCTGCACACTACATTTTATTCTCCTTGGCATCTAACCATTTTCTAAGTGATATAACCAAATAGCTAAAACTATATGGAAATCAATTTACTCTCAAAGTAAAAAATCTCAGTTTTGTCCTCAAAGAGAAGTTTCCATTTCAAAAAGAAAAAACTAATTTCACCATACTACAGTTACAATCAGCAAATATTCCAGTAACTCAAGCAAATGGCAAGGATTGAAAATAATTTCCCTGTCTCTTTTCTTCATGATGTATCACTTCACAGTAGTGAATGAAATGGTAACCCTGAATACCAACACTGAAATCTAATTTCCACCTTGGCAAAACTGTTCTCACACCTTTGCTTGCAAAAATCCCTCAAGAGATACTCAGGCTACCAATAAAAAATTCTTACTGCTCAGGCACTGCAGAGATTCCTAGATAAAGGAAACAGTATTTGTAATTGCATTTCAAAGCAATTTACGAATATTCAAGGGGGTAGTGGTGGAGTCAGCCACAGGGATCCAGGTGAGGAGAGGGAACTCAGGCCACGCCCCACAAGTGGCAAGGCAGGAAAGCAGGAGAAAGGAGAGTATAAAGGCTAAGGGGACCGGAACAGAGTGAGAAGTCAGCTGCAGGGATCCAGGTAAGGAGAGATTGGAGAGGTTTCCAACAACTAAGGGAGACAAAACTTGTTTGTTGGTTTGTTCTACTGTGGTGATGTGTTTTTATGAGTCTTGAGGCTGTGCCACTGGTGTTTCAAAACCAGAGGGGTGCACATGGTGCACAGGTATCAGCCTGGCTTGCAGACTGAGACAGACTAGGAAGAAGGAAGAGGCCATCCACTTCTCAAATAATTGGCCAGAGAAAACCTTATGAACAGCAGAGAAACACTGTCTGATATATTAATGTGTACCTTTATGACTAGTCTGGAAACACTGAAAAATACAGAGGAGGAGGATGAGTCACTTAAGTTAGAAGGCTCTCAAAATAAGACTGGGCAAGAGCTGCATTATCAGAGCAAAATTAGCCTTAATAACATGGATATGATAAAGCTTTCAAGACCTCCATTTGCTAATTTGGCACCACTGAAATTGAGGAGAAACAGCTGCAAACATCCATTAAAATCAGAACATGGAATGCAAGAAGTATGAATCTAGGAAAATTGGAAGTTGTCAAAAATGAAATGAAACACATAAATATTGATATCCCAGGCATTAGTGAACTGAAATGGACTGTTTTTGGCCATTTTGAATCAGATAACCATATGACCTACTATACCAGGAATGTCAGCTTGAAGAGGAATCACATGGCATCCATCATCACAAAGGATGTTTCAAGATCTGTCCTGAAGTACAA
>NW_006921623.1:13914250-13918150 GCF_000298275.1 Orycteropus afer afer | reverse complement strand
CCAAGAAGCTGGGCTATATGAAGAAAAACATGGCATCAGGTTTGGAGGAAGAATCATTAACAACCTGAGATACACTGACGATACAACTTTGCTTGCTGGAAGTGAGGATGACTTGAGGCACTTACTGATGAAGATTAGAATATAGTCTGCAGCATGGATTACGTGTCAATATAAAGAAAGCAAAAATCCTCACAACTGGGCCTATAAGCAGCATCACAATAAATGTCAAAGAATTCACATTGCTTGGTTATACAATGGATGCCAATGGAAGCATCAGTCAGGACATTAGAAGACGTGTAGCACTGGACAGGTAGGCCGTGAAGGAACTGTTTCAAGTGCTGAGGAACAAGGATATCTCCTTGAGGACTAAGGTGTGCCTGACACAAGCCATGATATTTTCAATCGTCTCCTATGCATGTGAAAGCTGAACAATGAATAAGGAAGACCGGAGAAGAGTTGATCCTTTTGAGTTGTGGTGCTGGCAAAGAATGCTGAAAGTACTGTGGACTGCTAAAAGAACTAACAGATCTGTCCTGGAGGAAGTACAGCCAGAATGCTCCTGGGAAGCGAGAATCGCCAGACTTCATCTCACTTGTTTTGGTCATGTTGTCAGAAGGGACAATTCCCTGGAGAAGGATATCATGCTTGGTAAGGTGGAGGGTCAACGAAAGAGGGGAAGGCCTTCAATGAGATGGACTGACTTGGTGGCTGTGAAAATGGGCTCAAGTATAGCAAAGATCATGGAGCTGGCGTGGGATCGGGTGGTTTTTGATTCTGCTGTACATGAGGTCGCTATGAGTTGGAAATGACTCAACGGCACCTAACAACAACAACAGCAAGGGGGTAGCATGCAATGGCAGAAAGAACCTTCCAGATAATACAAGTTTTGGCTTGGATCTTCCACTAACAAGTGGTCTAGTTGGAACAAGTACCATTACTGTCATTTATAAAATGGATTTTGGATTCATATCAACTTCCCATACAGTTTTTAATGACACATGTAACATTTAAGAAAGGTAGTTATGAACTGTAAAGCTTTGTTAGTTTCTGATACATGGGCCATGGTCATAGTCTTCAACAGTGCAAGACTTCTCAGCACCATTGCAAGTTAATATCTAGAATGGATTTATCTTTGGGTAAAGTCATGTGTCACAGAGACTCTAAATCCAGGTATGGTTCCTTGAGACAGGAATCAACATAGCAGACAGTCCCTTTAGGTGGCCATCACCATCCTGGGCTGGAATCACCTTTCTTAAGACAAGTACAAACAAACAAACTGTGAGGAACCAAGAATGCATCATGAGGAGAGAGCTGCGTCTTTGGAGAAAGATAAAACTCTGCTCTTCCTACCATTATTGCTCTTTAGAGATGACCTGGTGAATATTTTCTTACCTTGTAACTGGGCAGGAGATATCTCCATTAAACTTTGTTTGCATACTGAAAGTTCTTACAGGGCATGACAATATATGTTTTGTCCACCACTCCACTTCTAGCACAGTTTATAGAGCAGAATGCAGTTGTTGTTGTTGGGTGCTGTTGAGTTGATTTTTCACTCAAAGCAACCCTATGTGACAGAGTAGAGCTGCCCCATAGGGTTTTCAAGGCTCTAATCATTAAGGGAGCAGATCAGCAGGTCTTTCTCCTACAGAGCCATTGGATGGGTTTGAATTGCTAACCTTTGAACTAGCAACTGAGCAATTAACCATCACACCAGTAGGAGAGAATGTTGTTGTTGTTATTATGTGCGATCGAGTCAGACCTGACTCATAGTGACCCCTCCTTGGGTTTCTGAGGCAGTATCACTATAGAAGTAGGATTGTCCAACCTTCCTTCCAAGGAGTGGCTGGTGGGTTTGAACCGCCAGCTTTCTGGTTAGTAGTCAAGTGCCTTAGACATTACGCTACCAGAGCTCCCGTAGGATAGAATAGGTGTCAAAAATATATACCAAATGAATAGATAAAAGAAAAGTTTCCAGCATATCAAATTAATCTCTAGACTGACCAGCTCCTTATTTTCTTCCTGAAACAGGCTATTTCTCTCTTCTTGAATATTCATCATAAATATCCTAAATATAGAGATTTTAGCTTTCTTCACCAGACCCTCAGAGGAGATAAGACCTGTCCTGGGTGCATCTGTCATAGCATCCTATAACCTAGGCTGAAACTATCTCTTTGATTTTCTGTCCTTAGTTGCTCACTTAAAAATGTTTCCTTTCTTTTTCAGAACAGTGCTTTGCACAATATTATACTTTTTCTCTCATAAGGAACAATTTTCATAATTAAAAAAGGAAGCCAAATTTGACCTCTGAATCCATGCTACAACCTTTTACCTGGACACCCCACATGGAGAGGGATAGGCTGTGAGTAGACTGATGCTGAGCCACCAGCCTGTTTGCTCATTTAAGCCTAGTTAAGCTTGTTTGGGGAGCTCTGGTGGCATAGTGCCTAAGGTATGTGACTGCTAACCAGAAGGCTGACAGTTCAAACCCACCAGCCATTCCTTGGAAGGAAGATTGGGCAATCTACTTCCGTAGAGATACCACCTCGGAAGGGGTTGCCATGAATCAAATCAACTTGATGGCATTGAGTTTGGCTTTTTGGTAAGCTTGTTTGTGTGCTTAAGGCCTTCCCTTCAAAAGATGACACAAACCATGGAATTGAATGCAGTTCTTTTATAAAATTTGGTTTAAAGATGATAAAAACATGACTAGTGTCACAACAAATAAATTGATTAAGCAATTATTCAGAAAGACATGGGGAGTAAGCACAAGAGAAAGAAAAAGAGACAGAGAAACCAAATCTTTTTTCTTTCTTTTTTTAATTACTGTCTTTTTAGTTAGAAAAAAAAAACAAAACATGCTTTTAGAGTTGCATTAATGGATTTTTTACAGATGCCTTTTAAATTTAGTTCCTCTCCCTCCAGCTTTTTTTATTTTTTTATTTTTTAACTGAAGTAAAGGATGAAACATGAGACATATGTTCTGGGATCTCCTGCCCTACCACCCTGTGGGGTGGGGGGCGGGTGGGGGGAATCAGAGAAGACAGGGACCAAGTTGACCTGCAGACCGTGAGGAGCCTTACTGAGCCCATGATGCAGACTGCCTTATGGGAGGAGGTAATAGGGAGTCTTTGACTCAGCACGAAGGGTCTATTTTAAAAAAGTCACATAAAAAAGTGAACTCTCTTCCCTGTTCCACAATTCATCTTTCCCCGACTCCTTCCCAGAAAGGAGGTGTATAAGAGGGGAAGTGTGGCCTCTGCCCCTGATTCTGAGGTGCTTGGACTCAGAAGTCATATTAGGTTATCTTACTTTTGCTTTTGTCAATTTCTAGCCTCTTGTATCAAATCCACCAGCTGCTCTGAGCAAGGAAGATGGGACAATCTACTTCCATAAAGATTTACCACCTTGGAAACCCAATGGGGGTTGCTATAAATTGGAATCGACTCAGTGGCAGTGGGTTTGGTCTGGTTAACCTCTTGTAACATGAAGCATCAACTTATTAGCCCTGGAAAAGTCTTTAGAGGGATTGGGGCTCTCCTGATGTCTTCATTCCAAGACTTTACCTTGTTCTCTATAGGTTTACCCAATGCTCAACACCAAGATATAGAAACTGTAAGAATCTTGACTTGGACTTTATTATACATAAATCACAAAGGATTACATTAAACATTTCAAAGATGAAAGGATATGTAGGATGTTATTTGATACTGATTAGATAGTCCAAAAACCAAAAGAGGGAGGATTATAGGCCACAGAGAATATGAAACTGTAACTGATCATTGTCTTCCATGATGCCATGATGCATGGCTTTTTCCATTTCCAGATTTCCCATACATATTGACTCTCTCCAATCAGCTATCAGATTCTTTTGTTTTGTTTTGTTTATTTATTTATTTTTTT
>NW_006921623.1:13910097-13911483 GCF_000298275.1 Orycteropus afer afer | reverse complement strand
CTTCTGTGTCTGTGTTAATTGGTTTCCCTTTTCTTTGTTGAAGAGGGTCTGTGCAATCCTTCTGCCTAGTCCGCCATCTTGCCCCGCCTACTTGTGGTCTATAGCTATCAGATTCTTGAGGGCAGACATCATGACTGAAATTATATCATATGCTTGTGTATTAACTTTATGGTGGTTGGGCTCCCTCACCAAAATCTCAGTTCTATTGAGCAGAGTCTGTGTTTGTTTATGACTCTCTCTCCAGGGCAAGTCACAGAGTTATCTTGAACAAGTAGTTTTGAATGAATAAATAAATAAATAAAATGATACATTTATGCCTTCTGTTTCAGCAGAGTGCCTAGCGTATATAAACCGCTTGATTCAATATGCCAGTTGCTGTTGAGTCGACTCCAATTCATGATAACTCCATGTGTGTCAGAGTAGAACTGTGCTCCATAGGGTTTTCAATAGCTGGTTTTTCAGAAGTCCTCAGGGTGGACACCAATTCCGAACATTTTGGTTAGCAATTGAGCATGTTAACTGTTTGCATAGGCCCTTAGTAAAGGCTGAACTGAACTCAGAGACAATTTTCAGCTCTTTGCATGAACTGCTCTCTAGGTTGTGACTTAGAGAATGAGGCTGATTGACAAAGGGGCAATGGCTGAGGTGCCAGCCACTGAACTGAGCAGATCAAAATGAATCTTCTCTAGGGCTTTCACGGCTGTCAATATTTTAAAATCTCCTTTGACATTGTCAGAGTCTCTTTTCACTTTACTCATCAAATTTGTGTTAATATGGCCACCAACTGCTTTAAATCAATTTCCTTTCCCACCCAGACAGCTCTCTGTGCTGCATTATAAAACCAGGAATTAGGAAGATACAATCTGCACAAATTACTTATCTCTGCTCTTCAAAAAGAAACTATATTCATCACAATGAGACAAAAACTACCAGCTTAGGTCTGTGCATCTCTCCTGTCTCTGAAATACATAAAATGGAGTAATAGCAATGCAGGTGTTTTAGGCAACAAGGTCAAGATCTACACCAAATTCTCAGCTGAGAAGGGGTTGCATTTGGATACTATTTCCAATGACATCCCATTGTGTCTAAAGTTCTTGTTCAACATCTGGTTCAATATAAGAAAAGAAAAAGGTCTTGTTGTTTTTGTTATGTGCCGTCAAGTCGGCCCCGACTCATAGCGACCCCTCCATGGGTTTCCAAGGCAGTATCACTGCAGAAGTAGGATTGCCCAACCTTCCTTCTGAGGAGTGGCTGGTGGGTTTGAGCCGCCAGCCTTCTGGTTAGCAGTCAAGTGCCTTAGGCACTATGCTTGTAGCCATAGTCTTCCATTTTGTGATGTCTTATAAATCCTAGTCTCTATGAGGCATAGTGCCTAAGGCATTTCAC
>NW_006921623.1:13897881-13909997 GCF_000298275.1 Orycteropus afer afer | reverse complement strand
CCCAACCTTCCTTCTGAGGAGTGGCTGGTGGGTTTGAGCCGCCAGCCTTCTGGTTAGCAGTCAAGTGCCTTAGGCACTATGCTACCAGAGCTCCTAGAAAAAGGTCTAGGACCCATGATATCTTTAAGTAGCCTTCTTCACTTTATACTGTGATTGCTGTCTTTTATCTTTAATTCAAAAAGAAAAGGCAAAAAAATTACAGTAATCAGAAAGAATATGAGCAATTTGCTTGACAATCTTTGAAACTGCTATTTATCTAGCGCCTAGAACCAGACTTTTGCTGAAAAAGGTCAACTTTTTAGTAGCTAGAAATACATATGTGTTGTGATTGTGGTCAGGAAAGCAATAAATGAGAAATCCTAGAAATCAATATATAATGTTGTCCTTACTTATTTTTCTGGAAAGAAGAAAAAAATATATGCATAAGATCTTACTGATCAAAGAAAGAGACAGTGGCCTGCTAATAAACCTCTTAGTTCCTCAGAGAAAGAAGCATGCATTACACAGTTGGAAATGTAAGATAATGATAAAAAGGTGACCTCTATCTCCCAATGACACAAACGTTTTACGCTTCAGAAATAAAAATCTATAAAAACAGACTTGTCTCATAAAAGTATACACGTCCTTTTGTCTTTTAAGGGGCTTCCTCAAAGCAGAACTTCCTCCACAGAGGTTGGCTCTATGCAGATCAAGCTTACTCAGGGATCCCCCACTCCTAGGCTACAAGATGAATGAGGTAGAGACTAAGTGTTTCTTATTTATCTTTATTTATCTTTATATTCTCATGGCCAGGTATCATGCTTAGCACAGTGTATATATGTAAATCAATGAATAAATTAATTTCTATATGTTTGTTCATGTTCTCCTTGCCTGCAATGACCTCCTTAACCTTGCTACCAGCCTCAGTCTGCTATTTTCCAACTTACTGTACATATTATCTCTTACATTAAGTCTTTGTGGGCAAACTACTATTTCCACTAATTGTGCCTTTATTATTGATTCATATAGAATTCACTCTCTAAACCAAGTAGTCTAGGTCTTAGTTTATTTACTATCAAGAAATTGTTTTCTAATTACTTTTTAAAAAAAAAAAACTAAATCGTAAGCTCTCTGAAGACTCTATCCCTCTCAAAACCAAAAACCAACCCATTGTCATTAGTAGAGTTGATTCCAACTCATAGTGACACTGTAAGACAGAGTAGAACTGCTCCATAGGGTTTCCAAGGATGTAATCTTTACAGAAGCAGACTACCACCTCTTTCTTCTATGGAGCAGCTGGTGGGTTTGAACTGCTGACCTTTTTGTTAGCTGTCAAGTGATCAACTGTTGTGCCACAAGGGCTCCTTTCTACATCTAGAGGGCCTACCATAAACCCACTGCTGTTGAGTTGATTTTGACCCATAGCAACACAAGAGGACAGGGTAGAACTGCCCCATAGCATTTCCAAGGCTGTAATCTTTATGGAAAGGAACTCTGGTGGTGTAGTGGTTAAGGAATTTGGTTGCTAACCAGAAAGTCAGTAGTTTGAATGGAAGCAGATTACCACATCTTTCTCCCAGAGTGGCTGGTAGATTTGAACTGCCAATCTTTCATTTACCAGTTAAGTGCTTTAACCACTGCACTATCAATTGGTAGATACATTATAAAAATTTGGTAACTTGGAATATAAATGAGAACTAGTCTTCAAACAAAATGTACCAATAGTAAAATCTGATAATAAATAGGTCCATAATCTTAACAAGGTCCCTGCATGGCTTGTGTTGGGCTGATAATGGAAATGTTGGAAGTTTGAACCCACCCAGTGGAACCATGAAAGAAAAGTCCTGGTGATCTGCCAAGAAAATCCTATGGCATTCAGTTGTACTCTGTAACACATGGGGCTGCCATGAGTTAGAATCAACTTGATGGTACACAACAACACAATGCTCTTCCTAGCAAGATCCTCTACCTCATCTTAGCTCCAAAAGACTTCTTCCTCCTTACCAAATGTTCTAAATCATGAGGTCCTAGTGTCAGTAGTTAGAAGCTAGTTACTGTTGACCTGCTCCCAGCTCTATTACCTCTTTCATGAGATGGGTGAGCCAACTCATTGTAGGCTGCCTGCCAGGTGGGATGTGGATTCCAGTGGAAAGTATGATGAGGTTAAAAATTGGTAAGAACTCAACTTCAAATGCTTCATGAAACAGTCATGCTCTGAAAACCTAAAGTGCCTTTCATACAAAAGGATGTTATTTCATGTTTAAAAGCAAATGTTGGAATATCTATGTGAAAATAGAATGATTCTATCTTTCCTTGAAGCTAATTTTTATAAGAGAAAAACCGTCCCTACTTAGGGACCAAAGCAAGATGGGTAGGAATTATTCTAGGTGAAAAGCCTAGGTATTCTCTTAGCCTGAGTTCTCCCTAAAGTAGAACCTCATAGAGGAGTGAGGAAAGCTAATAGAAGGATAGGTGTTGAATTGGCTGCCATTATGCTCAACCCCAAAGAGCCCTAGTGACACAATCATTAAGCACTCAGCTGCTAACCAAAAAGTTGGCTGTTCAAAAGCGCCAGCTGTTCTGCAGGGGGAAAGATCTGGCTAATTGGTTCTGTAAGGATTAAAGCCTAGGAAAGCCTATGGGGAGGTTTTGCTCAATCTTATAGGGTCTCTATGCATCATAATCGACTTGATGGCACACAACAACAACAAAAAAAACAATAACATTTTCAATCTCATGGGACCTTATAAGAAACATATGATCACCAAAGAAATGAAAGAAGGTAGCAATTATCCATCACTTCCTGTCCTCCTTGCGTCTCCACAGTTCCAGAGAGGCTCCAGGGAAGGCAGCAGAGCTACCTGGGAGCCCAAGGTAAGTACTGTCCGGATGAGCCTGCACAACGCTGCATGAAGCCCAAGCAGAAGGGGCCATCACATCAGGGCTGGAAAAATAAGGGGCTGAGAACAACTGTTCATGAAATATTTTCCTTCGCACTAACACTCAGAGAAGGTAGGAAGGGCCCTTGTGGTACAGAGGATCCTGGCCCAGCCTTTGACTGCTATCTGTCCCCATGTGATTAAAGGCTTTCAATCAGATGTAGCCCAAAGAACCAGCCCAATTTTATATGAAATCAGTTTCCTCCCAAAATAAGGCATAGCCCGGCTTAGAGAGGAAGTGATTCAGCATGTTTACTAAGAAGCCTAGCTCCCATGCAAGGTTGTTAGAATTTTGTTATATCATCTCCTTGGAAAGCATTCCAGTATCTGAGCATCAGAGCACCCAGGCACCCCCACATATATCAGGGATAGGTACTAATGTTGGACCCGAATTTGGAAAGGAGCATCGGCCCGAGGAACGTGACACTGACTGGACAATGCAAAAGCAAAGGGCAAGTTTATTTCCAAGCTCAAGCTGGGGTCTCTGCTTACACCGATGCAACGGTTTGGGCAAAAGACCCCTTGCTCCTTTTGTTTTACATATTTATAGGATTTTCAAGGGGCAGTTACACAAGGTGGGGCTGAACATCAATGATTGGTGCAGGGGACAAGTTCTGCTATTTGGCGGTGACTGATAGGTGCAAGCTCCGGACTTTCCAGGCTTCTGACAAGGGAGGGGTCCCTCTCCGGGACTTTCTAGTCTCCGGCCTATCTAATTGGTCCATCTCGGAGGTTCTAACAACAGTGATTTCCCGTAAGTTGGGTCAGTTACATTAAACTGAAACTTAGGTCTACAAAGATTAAGCAAAAACTCAAGCCTACTTGGTCCTTTAGCTTTATTAAGGTTACTATACTTTAATCTTAGTTCCTTACACTAACAGGGATAACACAAGACAAAAATCAAATGTTGGGCTTTCTAAAGTACCCTTCAAATGATACTGTAGCATATGTGGTCTACTGAAAGTTTCAATATTTATTGTTTTTCCCCCTAAATAAACCTAATTGTCAATTTGACTATGTCCTTCATTTTCTCAAAATTAGAAAAAATTCATCCAGCCTTTTGACCCTAGGCAATCACATGACAAATGAAATTAATAATATTTAAAGTAAAACAAATTTACCTTCCAGATCAGTAGCTGGAAGAATTATCATTGTCAAATAGCTTTTCCCAACTCATTATAGTGACCCTGTAGCATTTGTTATTGTTTTAATCACTCAGTAGTGGTCAAGTGATCCCTAAGTGCAAAGTATTAAAATTTTATAAACAGGCATTTCTTTAGCATTTTCCACCCCAATATTTGAAGAAACTCAAGCTTTGAAGTAAAAAAGAGGAGGGACTTTACAGAAATCCATTACCAGACAGTGGGGGGATAATTGCTGCCTTGAATAACTCCGTCGGAATATTGATATGTGATACTGACCAGTGAAAAAGGAGCCCTGGTGGCACAAAGGTTAAGTGCTTGGCTGCTAACCTAAAGGTTGACAGTTCAAACCTACCCAGAGGTTCCCTGGGAGAATGACCTGGTGGTCTGCTTCTGTAAAGACTACAACCTGGAACACTCTATGTGGCAGTTCTACTCTGTCACATGGGGCCCTTGTGACTGAATTAATTCGATGGCACCTAACAACTGGAACAACAAACGGTAAAGACACTAAACTACAGCAGTAGTTGAAGCTTTTCAGACCATGATTCATATACTTCTTCCTAATGTTAAGTAGTTCCTGCTCCCTAGTTTTTAGAGCTAATTTGTTTCCTGTCACTGCTGAGATCTATTCTCCAGGTTTTCCTTTGATTTTATGAGATGACCTCACGTCCATGTTTTTCTTCCAAGGCATTTATTTTTATCCAGTTGGTTTCTACTGCTTGTTTCTTTATGAACCAGTAAGTCCATGTTAAAGGAGCTCTGATGCCACAATGGCTAAATACTTGACTACTAACTTAAAGGTTGGTGGTTCAAACCCACTCAGGAGCTCCCAGGAGAAGGATGTGATGATCTACTTCTGTAAAGATTGTTGTTGTTGTTATGTACCGTTGAGTCGGACCCAACTCATAGTGACCCCTCCTTGGGTTTCCGAGGCAGTATCACTACGGAAGTAGATTGCCCCATCTTCCTTCCCAGTAGTGGCTGGTGGGTTTGAACCGCCAGCCTTCTGGTTAGCAGTCAAGTGCCTTAGGCACTATGCTATGAGAGCTCCATCTGTAAAGATTACAGCCAAGAAAAGCCTGTGGGACAATTCTACTTGACATCACCCAACAACCACACAACCAGTCTGTGTTTACTAGTCATTGGAATTTCCTAAAGTAAACTCCAATAAAAATATTGAGAAATCCTAATGTAGAACACTTGCCTGCTAACCAGACGGCTGGCGGTTCAAACCCACCAGCCACTCCTCGGAAGGAAGGTTGGGCAATCCTACTTCCGTAGTGATACTGCCTCGGAAACCCAAGGAGGGGTCGCTACGAGTCGGGTTTGACTCAACGGCAAACAACAACAACAACAACAACAATGTAGAAAATAGTAAGCAGGGACAAGAAACTTGATGGGAAGCCACCACAGTTAATAAAAACCTGTGCTCCTAGAATATTGAATCTGATATGAAATTTAGTATATATTTGAAATACTTTATTTATTTATTTATTTAATGCTACAAAGGAAGTACTTCCTAGCAAAAGTTCTATGACACCAAGCACCATGCTCCATGTGCTGGGCTAAGTTCAACTAATTTAATTCTTACAACAACCCTGCCAGGTGAAAAGTATTACTCTCTTTTTGCAAACAACTACACCAGGGTTTAGAACAGTTAACTAACTTGACCAGTTTTGGCAGATCATTTGAATCCAGGACTCTCTCACTCCAAAGCTCATACTCTCTCCAAAAAATTAAAAAAAAAAAAGACACAGAAGTTTAACTAGGGGCAGAAGGAAAAGGCCCCTGCTTTCAGAATAATACTTTTTAGGCCTATTTATACATACTTGATTCAACCAACTGCAAAACAGATTCTGCCCAGAGAACTTTGCCTCTTACTTAAAAAAAAAAAATCTGTGTAATTCATGAAGGATTCAACCCACAAATCTCTAATCTGTTTACCTTAAGATCATCAACATGTCACATGCCAGAAATGGCTTGGGGTCTGAGATGTCTTTTTATTCGTAACTCTGTTTTCCCCAGTCCCAAATGACTTGCCCATAAGGAGTGATGTTAAAGTCCAAAAGACGTAAACTTGATGAAAGACTGTCACTAGCTTAGAGAGAAGCAAATTCTAAAATTTGCAATTTTATTGCTATCTTTCACATGCTTTGTTGTTGCTGTTAGTTGGTATCTAGTCAGCCGCAACTTATGGTGACTTTTATGAATAACAGAATGAAATATTGAGTCTTGTGCCATCTTCATAATTATTAGTATGTTTGAATCCATTGTTGCAACTATTCTGTATGTTGAGTGACTTCCAACCTAGGTAGCACATCTTCCAGCACTATATTGGGCAATATTCTGTTGAGATCCATATGGTTTTCACTAGTTATTTTCAGAAGTAAATTGCCAGGTCTTTCTGGTTAGTCTGTCTTAGTCTGGAAGCTCCACTGAAAGCTGCACCATTGGTGATCCTGCTGGTAGCTGACATATCAGTGGCATATCTTCCAACATCATAGTAACCCGTAAGCCACCATAGTACAGCAAATTGTTGATGGATGGTAGTTACTATGCTTCCTGCATCAAAAACACTAGGAGTCTAAATAATCAGATTGAAGCTGTACATACTCCTTAGACTTGTCCCCAACTATTCCTCCCCTTTCTCACGGATTCCAAATCCCATATATTGAAAAGAACTGAAAAGAGCATCATATGTTCAAAATTTTAAGTTTTTGAGTTCACCCAAAGGAAGTAATACTTTGTGATCTACTTCCAAAAATCAGTCTTGAAAACCCTATGGAGCACAGTTCTACTCTGACAAACATGGAGTCACCAGGAGACAGAATCTACTCAATAGCACTTGGTTTTAAAAATCCAGCAATGAGAGAGCAGAATGAATTCTAGAAACAAGGCAAAGAAGTTTAATACAGAGGGCAAAAGCTTGAAGAAAGGCTACCATCTAGGGCATGGAACCAAGAAAGATCTCTACTTACCTAAGCTCCCACCTCAGGCTGTGGCTGGCTGGCTAAAACTCACCCAAGGGGCCTGGTAGAAAGGCTTTCTTAGCATGTGTGAAATTTCTGCAGACAAGTTAAGACATGACAATCTTAACCAGTGTCTGCCACAAATGATTAAAGGCTTGCTAATTGGAGCTCTGGTAGCATAGTGCCTAAGGCACTTGACTACTAACCAGAAGGCTGGTGGTTCAAACCCACCAGCCACTCCTCAGAAGGAAGGTTGGGCATTTCCTACTTCCGTAGTGATACTGCCTCGGAAACCCAAGGAGGGGTCGCTATGAGTTGGGGCTGACTCGATGGCAAATAACAACAACAACAACAACTGGCTAAAAACCAAACTCACTGCCATCGAGTCAGATCCACCTCATAGCAACTCCTCCTTGGGTTTCTGAGGCAGTATCACTATGTAAGGAGCTCTGGTAGCATAGTGCCTAAGGCACCTGACTACTAACTAGAAGGCTGGCAGTTCAAACCCATCAGCCACTCCTCGGAAGGAAGGTTGGGCAATCTATTTCCGTAGTGATACAGTCTCGGAAACCCAAGGAGGGGTCGCTATGGGTCCAGTCCGACTCAATGGCATATAACAACAACAACAACAACAACAACATCACTATGGAAGTAGATTGCCCAACCTTCCTTCCGAGGAGTGGGTTGGTGGGTTTGTACCACCAGCCTTCTGGTTAGTAGTCAAATGTCTTAGGTACTACGCCACTAGGGATGATTTTCCTAGACCCCAGCAGAATAACTGAAAGGTTTGATCCATCCGGAGGAATCTCAGAAGAAAAGCTTAGTGATCTTTTTCTGAAAATCCAGCCATTGAAAACCCTGTGGTGCACAATTCTACAATGACACACAAAGGGTCTTCATGAGTCAGACTTTACTTCAGTGACAGAGCTTTTTTTTTTTTAAAAAAATAGTAATGTGCATGGTAATGGCAGTTATGTGGGGACTATTAGATGGGGAAAACTCATGCCTTCTCTTGCCCCTGCCTAATGGGCTGGTTACACAATTAAAGCCTTGCTACTGTTCACCTGGAAGCAGACATATATGTGTAAAGAGTAGTGTGGGTTCCATGTTAGGCATTGAAACTCAATGTGTTCACTCAAATTCTCCCTTTTGCTAGAAATCACAAACTGTGGTGCAGTGAATTACTTGGTTGGGCTTTTCTTGCCATAGTCATTGTAACTCCCACTGGATTACTGAGTGGGACCATGAAAATTAGGTGTGTAACTCTGATGTTGGGATTGGTTAGTTTTATCACTCTTCCAGGCTTAAAATTAGCCTTCCTAGAGACAGAGAGGGGATCTCACTGCCATCAAGAGAGAAGAGCTGGAGGTGAAGTAGAGTGTGTCCTGAGACCTGTAGAGTGGGTCCTCCACCGGACCTCCTTGGCAGAGTTGCCTGGCAGAAAGAGACACCCACCACAGAAAGATGTCTGGTGGAGAGAGATTCTGGCAGAGAGACACCTGGCAGAGAGAGATACCCGACAGAGAGATGGTGGCAGTGCAACCAAGAGGCAAGAGACAGAGTGGCATGCTTACTTGGGCCACAGAGTAAGAAAGTTGAGTGCCTTTGAGCAGGAGGTTTGCTGGAGGAGTGTGGTGAACTTAGGTGTACCTATCAGCAGAGCCAAAAGAGCTTTTAACACTTGCCCAAGCAGGGCAGCGGCCAGATCAGGAGGCCAAGGACCAGAGAAACTTATTTGAGGGCACAGCAGAGGGGAGACAGTCATGATTGAAGAACTGTATCCTGAGAACATTCCTGAACCTGAATTATAGCCTGTTACTTCCCTAATAAACTTCATAATCATGAGTATTGTCTGTGAGTTCTGTGTGGCCATTGCAATGAATTATCAAACCTAGGAGGAAAAAAAGTGAGTGCCATGGGAAGGATGGTTGGTGTCAGAGTTGATGAAAGGCTGGAGGATAGTGACATGCCTGGCCTTATAGGAATAAGCCTTGGGCTACTGATGGTGATTCTGTCTTCCTTTTGTGACATTAGAAGATGTCAGAAGATGCCACCCCAACTACTTTTTGCACAAACAAACCAATTTTCCAGATTGGCCAAATGACCCAGGTTTTCCCTGATTAGATCTTTGTGGGACTTGACTTAACTTTGACATCTTATCCAGTGCTACGTAACAGAAGGTATTTGTAAATAAACAAATAATCAAACAACTAAATACCGAGAACTATCTTTGAGCACTTAATATATGCCTGGCACTAAGCACTTTCATCTTCATTATGTCATTTAATCCTCCCAATAATACCATGGGAAGATATTTTATAGAAGAGGAAGCTGAGGAAGAGAGAGGTTAAATAACTTACCCTAGATCTCAGCTGGAGAAGGGCAAAGGCCAGCTGGATCCAGAGGCTGTCTGATTCCAAAGCCCATGTGCTTTTTATTACATCACACTGCCTCCAGAAGGGGCAAAAGGGATGTCTGGGATTACATGAAACACAATTTAGGAGCAATCGCTTTGGGAAGATTTAGCCTTGGCCTCGGTTGGCGAATTGATAGAGAAAGTAGAGGAAATTAGTCAGACAACTTAAGATTAAAAAAATAAATAAGGATAAAAAAATACCCTTCTGATGAGTGAAAATTCTCTTTCAACATCACATTCCTTAACTTTCTTTTCAAAAGCATCTCTTCCTGGAAATAGATGCAACTGATGACTACTTATTTCAAGAAATTTTTAATCTAACAATACTTCAGGGCAACAAAAGTTGACAAACCTCAGAGTCTCAGCAGAGTGTTTGGAAGTCTGAATGTTCTCCCTGAGCCAGTGGACAGTAGGTCAGGGGCCTTGAGGGAGATGCCTTCTGCTCACCCATGGGCCCAAGCTCTCCTCTATCCTGTCAGAATGCACTGGAGCTAGGCAGTATAGTTTCAGGAATCTGGGTTGGGCCAAACCACCTGGGGAATTTTGATCAAGTCAGGGACAAAAAAAATCACCCAATTGTTTGATCACACTGACCAGTTAATTCAGTTTAAATAGGTGGTCCCAGTTGTTCTATTTGGGAACTTTATAATCAATTTCAATTTATAGTGATCCCAAGCTACAGAGTGGAACTGGGTTATACTGGATTTTCTAGACCGTAATCTTTATGGGAGGAGCTTTGGTGGTGTAGTGCCTAAGGCATTTGACTGGTAACCAGAAGGCTGGTGGTTCAAACCCAGTAACCACACCTTGGAAGGAAGGTTGGGCAATCTACTTCTGTAGTGATATCACCTCAGAAACCCAAAGAGGGGTCACTATGAATCGGATCCGACTCAATGGCAGTGAGTTTGAGTTTTTTAATCTTTATGGGAGCAGACTATCAGGTCTTTCTTCAGCAGAACCTGTCTGTGGGTAAGAACTACCAACCTTTCAATTAACAATGAGTGCTCAATTATTTGCACCAAAAGGGCTTCTTTTTCTGGTTCCAATAGGTCTATTTAAAAACAATGTCTAAGGCAGAATTCCTACTAAGAGGATCCAATGCCTTTTGGCCAGCTCTACCCTCTCACTCAGTACATGCTAATAAACCCGCTCCCCCATTCTCCCTTTCTTTCATCACTTCTGCCCTTTGAACTTTTTGTTAGAATTCTGATTAGCACTCTCTTCACTCACTTTTTTCTGTTCTGGGCTGTCTCCAGTCAGGAGGTGGGAACTCTACTCTGACTTACTTACTTAGTATCTAAGCAGATGCCTGGTGCAGCAGCCCTTCGTGGTCACACTTGTGCTTTTTCTCCTGAACCCCCTCTCCCACACAGTCAGCAGTACTCCCACAGAAGTTCCATAATATCATAGACATAAGGACATTTTCATGTTTTTCAAAGAATTATCATGTACAAATAATAATTGTCTCATTTTACATAGAGCAAAACCCACAAATATGATTGATAGTATTTATAGTTTTTCCTTTTTCCTTTGGCCTTTAACTCCCAAAATAGGTCTTTCTTTACGAAACTGACCCTTTGGACTTCTGAGATGAAGATCTTGGAAAACTGGGTGAAGGGAGAGGGAACAAAAGAGATGAGACGACAAGGGCAGTATTTAAGCACAAATGTGGGAAGGGGCTGAGAGAGAGGAGGTAATCAGAAAAGAAGAAAGGGCTAGGGGTAGAGCCCTTTCTTTTTTTGGACAGATTTGAAGAAAGAGGTTTTGAAGGACTACAGAATAGATAACAGGAGAAAGGGAATATTAAGTATTACTGTTGTGTATACATTTGGATCCTTTTAAACATATAAGGGAAGGTCCCTGTGTGGTACAAACTGTTTGTGCTCAACTACTAAACTGAAAATTGTCAATTCAAACCTGCTCAGTGGTACTGTGGGAGAAAGTCCCAATGATATGCTTTCATCAAGAAAGCTTTGTGGAGCCAGTTCTACTCTGTAACAGAATTGACTCAACAGCAACAGATATTTTTGTTGTTGTTACTGTTAGTGGAAATGTATGAGGAAAAAAGTTATTTTTAATTGTCTTTTATCTGTTGTATTGGGCTTTTAGAACATGGTATCTCTGAGACAGACTGAACCATGTGGGTCAATGGATGTGGAAGGGATATACATGTGAGGAAACTGAGCCTCAGAGAAATTAATTTTGTTACCATATTTATAGAACTGAGATGATAGTGGTCCAATTTTATTTTTCTGTTTATAGTAAACTAGTTTTCTCAGCATTCTCTACTAACTGTTTTTGTTAGTCCCAATGCCTTGGGGTGCCATTTTTTATCATTTTTTAAGTTCCCGTATATATGGACCTACTACTGAGCACTTTAGTTTATTGTATTGGACTATTTGTTTTTACACCAGTACCAAACTATATTCATTACTAGGGTTTGTGATATGATCTTAGCTTATTAGGCAAGTTCTCTTTCTTTTCTTCTTCTTTTTATCCAAGCTTACTTGGCTATTCAAGAAAGAATGTATTCTTCAACATGCAGTTTTTAAAAAAAATTACTTAATCATATTCCTCAACAAAATCTTGCTGGGATTTTTACTGATATGGAATTATACTTAGAGATTATTCTCAGCAAGAGTTGATTTTTTTTTTTTTTTTTTTTTTT
>NW_006921623.1:13889708-13896496 GCF_000298275.1 Orycteropus afer afer | reverse complement strand
ACCATAGTTTGGTTATCCATTCCTCAGTTGATGGACATCTAGGTTGTTTCCATCTTTTGGCTATTGTAAATAGTGCTGTGATGAACATGGGTGTGAATATATCTGTTCTTGTCATGGCTTTCACTTCTTTAGGGTGTATACCTAGTAATGGAATGGCTGTGTCAAATGGTATTTCTAATTTCAGAGTTGATCATTTTTAAAAAAACTAAACTGTCTTGTGTAAGAGAAGGAATTGTCTGTTCGTTTATTCAATTAGAATAAAGAAGTCTTATGCATTCTTTGTCAACTGCTGAAGTCTCTGTAACATTTGTTGTACGGTCAATGGGTCCCATTTCTGGTTATATTTTGTAATTGGCTCTGGCTAATATAGAGAAATACTACTTTGTGTGTGTGTGTGAGTTGACCTTGTATCTGGTAACCTTGATGGTCTCTAATTAGCTAGGGATCTGTTTTTAGTGGTAGGATTTTATTTCTACTGGCTCCGGTTGAGATTGGTTCTACCTGCCTGGTGGAAATTTCCTATAATGAGGCTTTTTTTTTTTTTTTTTTTTTAAATCTGAGGCATATACTGTCACAAGGAAGACCTGACTCTACAAATGTAAAAATCTAAAGGAGAGATAAAAGATAGATAACACACAGGACAGATAACAATTTTCTTGTGGCCAAAGTATAGATAAATACTTGAGTATCAAACAAGAAATCACCCACTGATCCAAGGTTCATGCTCAGAGAGTCAACAACCTATAAAATAATAATTCATACAAATCACCTAATTCCCTTACTTTCTCAAGTGACTCTTCCTTGCAGCCTTGTTTCTAAAACTTTGAGGGCCTCAACTTGAAGTAAAAGAAACCAAGAACAACCAGTCAGCAATGGACCCAAGTGGAAGGCAAATACTCTGAAAATTAAGATGCAAATCTTCTCTCCTCATCCATTTCTTCTCAGGAGGGCAGAAGAAAGAGCCACTGGAGCAGGTGTTGGCAAACTCTGGGATGAGAAGTCTTCATTTTCACAAAATTTTCTAAGTGTTCTTTAGACCAGTGAATTACAAGTGGTGTCTATACAAGTAGGGTGAAGGAAGATTACAGAGAACAGAGAGAGGGTAAGTAATTTGCCCAACCTAAGGAGCTCTGGTAGCGTAGTGCCTAAGGCACTTGACTGCTAAACAGAAAGCTGGCGGTTCAAGCCCACCAGCCACTCTTGGAAGGAAGATGGGGCAATCTACTTCCAAAGTGATACTGCCTCGGAAACCCAAGGAGGGGTTGCTGTGAGTCAGGTCTGACTCAATGGCACATAACAACACCACCACCAACGCAGGAGGGGGAAAGCTGAGCTCTCATTCTCAAATTTGATCAGTATTGAGAGCCAGTCTGGGATAGGCTGTAACTTTCCTTTTCTCTTTCAATATTGGATTTTTTAACACAAATTATCCAGTTTTATTTATTTATTTATTTTTAAGCACACCTCGGAAGGAAGGTTGGGCAATCTATTTTCGTAGTGATACCTCCTAGGAAACCCAAGGAGGGGTCACTGTGAGTCTGATCCAACTCGACAGCAGTGAATTTTTTGTTTTATTTTGATTGTGCAAGTAATCCTCAAGTTGATTAAGGGGGGGTGGGAAGGAAACAACTCTAAAGGTAAATAAAATTGATATTCCTGCAATGCTTTAAGGGGCCTCCATTAGTAAGCACATTCACAGCACTTGGATATGGGCCCAGCACTCGCTACTTCCAGTAATAATTTATTTCGAATAATTTTGCTGTTGGAGTGTGTTTTGTGATAGGTGCTTTGACACCTCTGAAGGAAAATTCCAAACTATTCTGGAAACTATTTTGCAGAAGAGAAGCAGTCATGAGGAAGGATTACCAAGGGGAATTTTGGAAGCTAGCCACCAAATTAAGCAACTTTTCCTTTCCAAGAGTCTGTAACTTGTGCTCACAGTTTTGGTATTTATATGGACACAGCCCTGCACTCTCACATTTTTAAAAGAAATTAAGCAGTACCAGAGAGCTGGGGTCAGAGGCAGTCATGCTGGTCTCCTTGGAAAGCAAAAAGGATCCCAGGAAAAGACGAGGAACTCACCCCTTAATCATGGTGCCAGTCACCTCTCATAAGCTAGAGTGCTAAACATAACCCTTGTTCTAAATTTAGGAGGTGAGGGAGGATAAGGGGGAGAAGAGGGAAAGAGGATAAAGAAGAGTAGGAGGAGGTATTGGAGGTTTCTGACTGACAATTCAGGCTTGGGAGAGGGAGCTAGACCTAAAGGAAAGAAGTTTTAGTGTAAAATCATTAGCAAGATGACTCAGAAAATGGAGCAGCAGGCAAGTAACCCATAAACCAAAAAGAAAACGAAATTCATTGCTGTAGAGTCAAATTCTGACTCATAGTGACTCCATAGGACAGAATAGAATGGCTCCACAGAGTTTCCAAAGCTGTAAATCTTTATAGGAGCAGGTTGCCCCATCTTTTTCCCTTGGATTTCCTCATGGGTTCGAACCACTGACCTTTCAATTAGCAACCATGCACCTGACAATTGCACCATCAGGGCTCCTAGGTAATCCACAGGAAGAGACAAAGGACATGTTGAACCATACCGAGCAAAGCCTCTGAAAACCAAAAGACAAACAAGTTGCCTTTGAGTGGATGGCTCATGAAGACTCCATGTGTGGTGTTGTAATTACTTGATATGGCTTTTCTAGCCATGATCTTTGCGATTCCTGAAAGATGACTGGGTGAGACTACGCAGGTATGTGGTACTTGTGACCCACCAAGGGGATTGGATGGCTTGCAAGTAATGTGAATAGGGTGCATGGTGCCCTTGTGTGGGTGGGACCATGCAAATATGTGCATGGATGTGGTGGTGATCAGTCAGTATTGCCATTCTGCTAGTTTCAAAATGAGCCATCCTAGAGGTGGAAAAGGGGGATTTCACTGCCATCGAGAGAGCAGAGTCGGTAGTAGAACATGTCCTTTGGACTCAAGATCCCTATACTCAGATGGCAAGAGAGACAAAGGCAGCTGAACCAAGAGACTGGAATGAGTAAGAGCAACAGGTTTTCCAGCCTATGGAGTGAGAAACCTGAGTGCCTTCAGGCAGGAGGCTTACTGGCAGAATGGGATGTACGTATCAACAGAGCTAAATGAGCTTTGTAATAGTTCCCCAAGCAGGGGAGAGGCCAAGGGCCAAAGAGAGGAGTATCTATGGGCATAGATGAGGGGAGGCTGTCCTGATGGAAGAATTGAATCCTAAGCATTTCTCAACCTGAATTGTAGCCCATTGCTTCCCTAATAAATCCCATAACCATGAGTATTGTCAATGAGTTCTGTGTAGCCCTTGCAACAAACTATTGAACACAGCACAGAAGTAGAGGTGATTGGTGTGAGAATTGATCAAAGGTTTAGAGGGTGGCAGCATGTCTGACCTCATAGGAATCAGCCATGGGCTGCTGATCTTGGTCCTTCAACCCCTTGTGAAGTTAGAGAAGATCAGACGCTGCCTTCACTTTCTTTTTGCACCATGTGTGCCTAGTAGAGCTGTGTTCCGTGGCATTTTTAAGGCCATGAACTTTTGGAAACACATCACTAGGCCTGTACTTCTCAGCAGAGATGTATCAACAGAAAATAGTGCTTATAGCAAGTACTGAAATTGCACCCCTCTCTAAACATCTGAACCCATCTTTTAGATAACTTTATTGTAATATCAGCTCAAAAGCACGAGTCAAGCTCATAAATCTTTTACTTAAGACATTATGGCACTACCTGTAATCAAAACTTCATCTTCCTTGCTTTCACTGATGAAATTTGGTCTATGATGTGCTCAAAGTCATTTTTTTTTTTTTCCTTCCAGTTTCTTCTCTTCTTATACCCAGCACAGTAAGATCACAGTGTCTTTGCCCATGGAGATTCTCAAATACAAAAGTATTCATGTTAACATGCTGAATGGTGTCTCACAGCTGGCGATAGAAATTGTGATGATGAATAGAAACTGCTCGGTGCCCCCCCCCCATTCCCTTTAAGTGGAGTCCAGGGTACATGTCATACCTGCCCTACCTTAGACATGCCTCTGCTTTTGAGGCAGCTCCAGGTAGGACTGAGCTACCAAACTTTAAGTTAGTAGTCAAGCACTTAACTATTCTCACCACCAATAGCATGAAAAAAATAGAAGCTTTAGAAACAGAAAGAGTTGAGTTGAAATTCTAGTTCCACTGCTCCCGTCTGTGTGATCTTGGACTTATTACTTAAATTCTTCGGGTCTCAGTTTCCTTATCTGTAAAATGAGATTAAAAAATCCTAACTTCCAGTGCTGCTAACAGGATTCAAAACAGTGTGTATAAAGATGCTTGCACATTACAGCTCCCTTAACATGGGATCCTAGCCCAGGACAAACCCCTGATTATACTTAAGAATGGTTACTCTGGAATGTACTGAGGTTGAAGGGCTGTGTTCTTGTCTAATTTAATGATCTTGATGGAAGACAGAGGGTGAGACCACATCCTTGTGAGTAGGGGTGGAACCTTCTCTGAGGGGAATGAGCATCATAGCTGAAACCTATTCTTGGATAACGTGGAGGTCAGTCTGGGATAGGAAATAAAGACAATGGTGGCAGGAAATAGAGATAGCAGTGGCAGGCAGAAATTCAAGGGGACTCTTCTTCTATAGAGGTAGGGCAGTCTTAATGATGGTTGGCCTTGGACTTTTCTCCAGAAGAAATACAATAGACTCTTCTTCCTGGAGAGAAGAAAGGTGGCACCCTTAAATGGGTCTATCTGGGAGTAAGGCAGGGTCTTGTAGGCCCAGGAGCTCTGAACATCACCACAACAGTTAAACTCTAGTTTTTCTGCCATCCCTAAAATTCAGTGAAGATTTTCGAAGAAATGTAGGCTACTCACCACTTTCTTGGTGGGGAAATGGGCCTAAGTGAGAGACAAAGGGGTACAAGTGATGGTAACTTAGGTCAGAGAGAAGCCTTTGTCTAGGTGTAGGAAAAGAACGGATAGATGCCTATGAGAGCCAGAAGCAACATTCCAATCTTGAGGACTATAGAAAACATGTTAGCTTGCTCTAAGCACCTAAAAATGTACGGAGGATATGCAGATAAAGGCTAGATTTTATGGAGCCAAGTGCAGTACCAAAAAACAGTTGCTACTGAGTCGATTTCAACTCTTGTAACCCAACATCAGAGAAGACTATGCTCCATAGTTTGTTTGTTTTAATTGTGAGTTGGGTGAAAGTTTACAGAGCAAATTGGTTTTCCATTCAACAGTGCACATTCCACTTCATGACATTCATGGCAATCCATACAATGCAACAGCATTCTTCCCACCTCCTCGCCAATCCTATTCCTTCTCTTTTTCCTTCCTTCCCATCCCTTTTCGTCCTCCTAGCTCTATGCCTGAACAAATGCTGCCCTCTTGATCTCATAGGCTTGATTATTCTAATGAGTGCATACCTTCGTGGTATTACTCTTCACCTTATAGGCCTGTCTATAGATTGGCTGAAAGTTGAACCATGGGGATTGACCTCAGTTCCCAGCTTGAAGGGTGTCTAAGGGCCATAATCTTGGAGGTTCCATCAGTCTTCATCTGTCTACTAAGCTAGGTCTTTTTTTTTTTTTTTTAATATCATTTTGAGTTTTGTTTCACGTTTTTCTTTCACTCTATCCTGGGCCTCATATTGTGATCCCTGTTAGAGTGATCAGCAGTGGTAGCCTGACAGCATTTAGTTTTCCAAGTCACAGGGTGTTGGAGGCTGGGGTTCATGTGGGCCACTAGTCCCTTGGACTAATTGTTTCCTTGCATCTTTGTTTTTCTTCACTCTTCTGTGCTCTGGATGGGGACAGGCCAGGTTGCACTTTAGATGGCCACTCACAAGCTTTTAAGACCCCAGTTGTTACTTACCAAAGCAGAATGTAGAACATTGTCTTTGCAGACTCTGTTATGCCAATTGACGTTAGTGTCCCCCAAGACTGTGCTTCTGAATCCCCAGGCCCAGCAGCTCATTCCCTTAAGCTGTTTGGTTATGACTAAGATGTTTCCATAACTTTGCCCCCTGTATGCTCTACTACATTCATGGATATATTTGCAGCACAATAGGTAGATAGAGATATCCTATGTCAAACCTATGTATATACTCAAGGGTGCAGATCTATTAACATTCATGCCTTGTTCAGCTTGAGTGTCTATCTATCTATCCACTTGTAGATTACTGTTATTACTGTTATTGTAAGATTGTGTATGTAATAGTGTTTACCTTTGTTGCCTTTAACTCTTTTTTTTAATGTATTTTATTGAAATATAATTTATGTACAGTGAAATATACAAAACTAAAGTGACATGGGTCAAGGCATTTTTTTTTCTTTTGCAGTGTTCCCTCCTCTCCCTCCCACCCCTGGAAACCAACAAAGAAAGTTTCCCTCCATATATAAACCTTTCCTTGACCCTCTACAACAACAAACTAATACTATATTTGTCCTTGTGTGATTGACTTATTTCACTCAGCATAATGTCCTCCAAGTTCATCCATATTATGCAGTGTTTTACAGACTCTACATTATTCTTTAGTGCTACATAGCATTTCATTATGTTTATGTACCATAGTTTGGTCATCCACTCTTCCACTATAAATCCTGGAGATAAGTCCCTTGCCAGATATGTAATTATTGGCAAATGAATTTGTTGCTGTCATTTTTGTTATGCTTTTTTGTGGTGTCGATTTCTTTGTTCCATCTAATTTTCTATGCCGAGCTCATTTTGTTTATGAATTGTGTTATCATTTCCTTCATTGCTAAT
>NW_006921623.1:13840905-13888733 GCF_000298275.1 Orycteropus afer afer | reverse complement strand
CTTCCTTCCGAGGAGTGGCTGGTGGGTTTGAACCGCCAGCCGTCTGGTTAGCAGGCAAGTGTCTTAGCCACTATGCTACCAGAGCTCCCATGTAGGTTATTCCTTCTGATGGTATCCCGCATGAACCTTAGGCTTTCTTCATTTTGTTTTGATCTTTTTTCTGATTTCTCCCTTTCCAAAGTAGTGTTCAGGTATTTGCCTTCATTCTCACTTATTCTGTCTTCCATTGATTCAATTCTGCTCCTTTGCCCATTCAATGTCTTATCTATTTCCGAAAATTTAGTATTAATCTTCTGGATTTCTGTGTGTAGATTTTGTATCATTTCTAATTTTTTATTTATTTTGCCATTTTGTTCTTTATTGTCTTTCAAAATTGTTCTAAGATTTTCTCTGTGTCTTCCTTGATCTGTCTCTCAATCTGTTGAAGATACCTAAATATAATTCTTCTGAATTCCTTATCAGGGAGTTCCAATGCTGTGTCTTACTTGGGGATGTGTTTTGGGTCTGTATCCTGGTCCCTTGTTTCTCCTGCTTTATCTTGCTTCTTTGTGTGGACTGTGATGCTCTGTTGTCTCTGAGGTATTGTGACATTTTTGTCTTTATATTTAATTGGTGATTGTATGTTGGAATGACTTGTCCACAATTTTTGTTTTCTTTGTATGTTATCTACACAATCAAGGTACTGTGCTGTGCTCCTCTATTCACTAGTTGACAGCACTTATACACTCACCGCCTTTCTCCTTTCCTGTTGTCAGCCTCTAGTACAACCCTGCTGACCTTGGCAAACAGAGCCAAGGATTGGCTTCCAAATGAGAATGCTATCACTTTAAAATCCATAATGGTTGCCGTTGGTAAATATTCAAAATGGCTGCTCCCTCAGTCACTTTAAATATCCATAGTGACCACCACTTTTGAGCATTCAAAATGGCTGCACCATCAGTCACTTCAAATATCCAAAATGGCTGCAGTGTGTAAGCATTCAAAATGGCTGCACCCTTAGTCGCTTTAAATATCGAAAATGGCTGCTGCTGGTAAACATTCAAAGTGGCTGTGCCCTCAGTCACTTTAAATATCCAAAATGGATTCCTTGTGTAAACAATCAAAATGGCTGTGCCTTCTGGACAGTGGAAATTCAACAGCTCAAGTTGTCTCCCACCTTGCTCTTTCTCTTCCTAGTCATAGGCCACCAGTGCAGTTGTCCCTGCAGCCCTTGGTGACCAGGGGTGATCTTAAGGTCAATTCTCAGGTCCTAACACCACTTGGAAATATTCAGGCTGTTGGTCCCATCAGAGTAGCTGATAGTCCATAGCTCCGACTATCTCTGTACTCACTGTTTTCATTCAGGTTTTTCCACCAGTTGGTGCCCAATCCACTTCTGTATAGTTCCTTTTAAAGCTCAGGGCTCCATGATTATCTTCTGTGTCTCGTTGATTGTTTTTTCTTTTCTTTGTTGGAGAGAGTCTGTGTAGTTTGTCTGACTATTCCTCCATCTTACCAGAAGTCTCCCCTGTTGCCTTTAACTCTTATGTTTCTTCCTATGTCTTCCACTGCCTTGAACATTTTGTGCTTCCCTCCTCTTTATAGTGTATTGCCTTTCTCTTCACCCAAGTGAATATGTGTCTACTTTCTAGTTAGTGATTTACCTTTCCTTCCCCTGCCACCCCTGGAAACTGTCAAAGAATGATTCTTTCTGTGTGTACATCTTAACTTTTTACATTAGTGATCTCATATAATATTTGTCCTTTAGTGATTGACTAATTTCATCCAGCATAATGTCCCCTAGGTGCATCCATGTTATGATATGTTTCACAGATTCTTTGTTGTTCTTTAACATAGTGTAGTAATCCATTGTGTATAGGTACCATAGTTTGTTTATCCATTCATCTGTTGATAGGTTGATAGGCATTTAGGTTGTTTTCATCTTTTTGCTCTTGTGAATAACACTGTGATGAACATGAGTGTGCAAATATCTGCTCTTATCACAGTTTAACTTATTTCTCTAGGACATATATATATAGTAGTGGAATTATATGGTAGATGGTATTTCTACCTGCAATTTCTTTTTTTTTTTCTGACATGGGTTAATGCATTTTTTTTTTTTTTTTTTCAGTGTTCCCTCTCCTCCCCTCCACCCCTGGTAACCAACAAAGAAAGTTTCTTTCTATATATAAACATTTCTTGACTAGTACAATAATGCACTAATACATATTTTTCTGTCTGTGATTTACTTCTTTCATTCAGCACAATGTCCTCCAAGTTCATCCATGTTATGCTGTGTTTTGCAGATTCTACATTATTCTTTAGGGCTGTATAGTATTCCACTATGTGTATGTACCACAGTTATCCATTTTCTGTTGATGTTCACGTAGGCTGTTTCCATCTTTTTGCTATTGTAAATACTGCTGCGATGAACATGGGTGTGCATATATCTGTTCTTGTCCTGGCTCTCACTTCTTTAGGATATATATACCTAGTAATGGGATTGCTGGATCAAATGGTATTTCCAATTCCAATTTTTTAAGGAATCATCATACTGTTTTCCACAGTGGTGTATCATTTTAAAGTCCCACCAGCAGTGTATAAGAGTCCCAATCTCTCCATATTCTTGCCAGCATTTGATATTTTCTGTCTTATTGAACTTTGCCATTAGTGCTAGGGTGAGATGGTATCTCATTTTTGTTTTGATTTGCATCTCTCTGGTGGTTAATTATTGTGAGTATTTCTTCATGTATTTGCTGGCTGCCTGAATATCCTCTTTGCTGAAGTGTCTATTCATATCTTCTGCCCATTTTTAAATTAGATTGTTAATCATTTTTGTTGAAGTGTTGGAGTTTTCTATAAATTTTAGAGATAAGTCCCTTGTCAGATATGTAATTATCGACAAGAGTGAATTTGTTACTGTCATTTTGTTATGTGCTTTTTTGTGGTGTTGATTTTTTTTGTTCCATATAATTTTCTGTGCTGAGCTCATTTTGTTTATGAATCATGTTATCACTTCCTTTGCTGCTGTTGTTTTAGTATTTGCTAAATATTTGTACTGGTCCTCTTTTTTATTTTGATATGAAGGTTTATCATTTTTCTTTAAGGTAACCCTGTGACTTATAGTTTCTTCCCAAGTTTAGAATAGTCTGTTCTATCTTGTAGTTGTCTTGATTTCCCTACCATTTAGAAGTTCTGTAACTACACAGTTTTTTTCCTCTTCTTGGTTTGTAGTTGTCTTCATTTTTCAATTGATGTTTCTGGTTCTCTTCTTACAATCTTGTAGGCTTATTTACTTTGGATACTTCTATAACTGGGTTGGTTTCTGGGTTATGTCATCATGTGTATTAATGGTCAATTGTTGTTTGCTGTTGTTGGTTCTCTGTTCAAAGGACTTCCATTAATGTCTTTTGTAAAGTTGGTCTTGTTTTAACAAATTCCTTTAACTTCTGCTTATCTAGAAATGTCCTAATATCATCATCATATTTGAGGGACAATTTCACCAGGTATATAATTCTTAGATGGAAATTTTTCTCTTTCAGGGTTTTATATGTATCATTCCATTGTCTTCTTGCCTACATGGTTTCTGCTGAGAAATCCAAGCTTATTCTTACTGGTTGCCCCTTGTAGGTAACTTTTCATTTTTCCCATGGTACTTTCATGGTTCTTTCTTTGTCTTTGGTTTTGGTGAGTTTGATGATGATATATATGTCTTGGTTATTTTCTTTTGGGGTCTATCCTGTTTGGGGTTCGTTGGACTTCTTGAATGGATATATTCTTATCTTTCATCATACCAGGAAAATTATCTTCCAACAAATCCTTGACAATTTTTTATGTGGTTTTATTTGTCTCTTCTTCTTCTGGAATTCTGATTACATGTAGGTTATTCCTTTTGATGGTATCCCACAAGAACCTTGGGCTTTCTTCACTTTTTTAGATCTTTTTTCTTATCTTTCCCTTTCCCAAGAAGTATTGAGGTATTTGCCTTCAATCTAATTAATTCTGTCTTCCATTGATTCAATTCTACTCCTTTGCCCTTTCAATGTGCTATCTATTTCTGAAAATTTAGTATTAATCTTCTGGATTTCTGTGTGTAGATTTTGTATCATTTCTAATTTTTCATTTATTTGGTCATTTTGTTCTTGTATTGTCTTTCTAAATTGTTGTAGGGTTTTCTCTGTGTTTTCCTCAATTTGGTCAGTGTTTTCCTTGATCTGTCTCTCAATTAGTTGAAGGTACCTAAATACAATTCTTTTGCAGTCCTTATCAGGGAGTTCCAATGCTGTGTCTTCCTTAGGGATGTGTTTTGGGTCTGTATCCTTGTCCCTTGTTTCTCCTGCTTTATCTTCCTTCTTTGTGTCCACTGTGATGCTCTGTGTTTCCAAGGCATTGTGACATTTTTGTGTTTATATTTAATTGGTGATTTTATGTTGAAGTGATTTGCCCATGAGTTTTGTTTTCTTTGTATGTTATCTGCGTAAGCAGGGTACTGGGCTGTGCTCCTCTATTTGCTAGTTGGCAGCACTTATATACTCACCACCTGTCTCATTTCCCATTGTCTGCCTCCCATATGTCTCTGCTGTCCTTGGCAAATGGAGCCTATTTTTAGGTCCCTGGAATCTGAATGAGAATGTTATCACTTTAAAATCCAAAATGGCCACCACTAGTAAACATTCAAAATGGCTACACCCTTGGTCACTTTAAAAATCCAAAATAGCCACCGTGTGTAAACAATCAAAATGGCTGCACCCTCCAGACGGCCAAAAGTCCACAGCTCAGGTTGTCTCCCTCCTTTCTGTTTCCCTTCCTAGTCATAGGCCACCAGCACAGCTGTCCCTGCAGTCCTTGGTGACCAGAGCTGGTCTTTAGGTCAATTCTCAGGTTACAACACTATTTGGAAATATTCAGGCTGTTGGTCCTGTAAGAGTAGGTGACAGTCCACTGCTCCTACAGTCTCTGTACTCACTGTTTTCATTAAGGTTTTTCCACTAGTTGGTGCCTAATCCACTTCTGCATAGTTCCTTTCAAAGCTCAGGGCTCCAGGATTATCTTCTGTGTCTCTGTCAATTGGTTTCTCTTTTCTTTGTTGAAGAGGGTCTGTGGAGCTTGTCTGCCTATTGTGCCATCTTACCAGAAGTCCTACTTGCAATTTCTTAAGGAAGAGCCCTACCACCTTCTATAGTGGTTGTACCATTTTATAGCCCACTAGCAGTGTTGAGGGTTTTAGTCTCTCAACACCCTCCCCAGCATTTGTAGTTTTCAATAGTTAGTTTATTTTTCTTCTTGTTTACTCATGCTGGGGTGAGTTGTTGTTTTTATTTGCATCTTTCTAATAGCCAGTGATCGTGAGCTTCATGTGTTTGTTAGCTGCCTGACTACTTTCCTTGACAAAGTGTCTGTTCATGTCCTCTGCCCTTTTAAAAAACTGGATTATTTGTCTTTCTGTTGTTGAAATATTGACATTTTCTATAAATTTTAGATGTTATATTTATTCCCACTTTGTAGGTTCTCTTTTTACTTTGGTGAAGTTTAATTTTTAGGAGGTCCCAGTTGTCTAGTTTGTTTTCTACTGTTTGTGTGGTTTTAGTTATATTTGATAGTGTATTTATGCCATGTATTAGGGCCCGTAATACATGTCCATTTTGTCTAGGTTTTCAAATCTGTTGGAGTACCGTTCTTTGTAGTACTCTACAAGTTATTATCCTTTTTATTTCAGGTGTTGAGAAATCACCTATTTAATTTCTTATTCATGTTATTTGCATCTTTAAACTTTGTTAGATTTGCCAGTGGTTTGTTGATTTGATTAATCTTTTCAATGAAAAGAGCTTTTCCTCCTTCTTCTTTTTCTGTTGTTGATGTCAGAAAAGACTCTGAAAGTTGCTCTTGAAAGGAGAGTATTAAAGTGAATGGAAGAAATGATGAAGTAAAAGAATTTAACAGATTTCTAAGGGTGACACAAAAATACAAAGTAAAGTGCTATAGTGAAATGTGCAAAGATGTGGAATTAGAAAGCCAAAAGGGAAGAAGACATTTGGCATTTGGCATTTCTTAAGCTGAAAGAACTGAAGAAAAAATTTAAGCCTAGAGTTGCAGTATTGAAGAATTCTGTGGGCAAAATATTGAATGACTCAGGAAGCATCAAAAGAAAATGGAAGGAACACACAGAGTTACTGTACCCAAAAGATTTGGTCAACATTCAACCATACCAGGAAACAGCATATGATCACAAACCAATGGTATTGGGGACACCAGACTCAACTGGCACAATAAAATGCATAAAAGTCTTGTTCCTCCTCCTACATTGGTGAGCAGTGACTGGGGTCTTAAAAGCTTTCAAGCAGCCATTTACGATGCAGCTAATGGTCTCCTATCGTCAGAAGGAAGAAGAATGAAAAAAAAAAAAAAAAGAAAGAAAAGAAAAGTAAACAAGGGCATTTGGAAGCAATCAGCCCTAGGACACAATGGCCCTTGAGACCAGAAGAACTAGGTGGTGCCCAGCTACCAATGCCAACCATTCAGGAAAAGATCAAATCTGGAGATCCTGGATAAAGTGGGAGGAAAAATGTGGAACAAAATCCAAAAACTCAATAATGACCAGCATTACCGGTTGGTGAGATCTCCAATACTATGGTCCTGGAATACATTCTGGGCCTGGAATAAAGCTCACTCCCAGGGGCTGGCTCTCAGCCCAATAGTTAACAAGATGTACATGCAGACCACTCAACCCAGGGTGACACGCCCACATATTCTATGGAAATGCATCCCTTGGAGCAATCGACCACAAGGTACTGGAGGGGCAACATTCACACAGAGGAAATGCAGGACACACAGGAGTGCATAACTATGAGGGGCATGGGGGGAGGATTACTGGGAAGGGAGGGGAGGAGACTGGGTTATGGTTGTGCATAGTAAATGGGGAGTGAAACTAAATGTACACGTAATGTTGAATGTAAAACAAACTCTCAAAATAAAAAAATAAAAATAAATAGTATTTAAAAAACAAAGATTCTATGGATGATATAGTGAATGATGCTTTTTTTTAAAAAAAAAAAAAAATCCAATGGTACTAAAGGAAGAAATCTAAGTTGCACTTAAGGAATTGGAGAAAAACAAGGCTCCAGGAATTGACAGAATATCAAGATATTTCAAAAAACCTATGCAACCCTGGAAATGGTCACTCCTCTATGGCAAGAAATTTGGAAGAGAGCTACCTGGCCAGCTGACTGGAAGAGATCCATATCTGTTCCCATTCCAAAGAAAGATGATGCAACAATATGCAGAAATTATTCCACAATATCATTAATATCACATAAAAGTAAAAGTTTGCTGAAAATAATCCAACAACGATTGCAGCAGTCCATAGACAGGGCACTGCCAGAAATTCAAGCTGAATTCAGAAGAGGGCATGGAATGAGGGATGTCATCACTGTCTTCATTCTCTAGTGCTGCTGTAACAGAAATATAACAAAGAAATGGCTTTAACAAATAAATATTTATTCTCTTACAGTAGCAGGCTAGTAGTTTGAGTTCAGAGTGCCAGCTCTAGAGGCTGGGTGGAGGCCCCTCGATCTTGGGCTTCAGCTCTGCTTCTTATTCCAGGTCCACTGGAGCAAGTTAGAGGCTTCTCCAAACTCACACAGCTGTTGGCTGCTGAGACGATGAACCCAAGATTGGCAGGTAAAAGGGTATAATCCCAAGATCTGCAGGCAACTCTGCCAGCCACTGGTTCAAGTCCAGAAATTTGAGATGAAGATTGAACCCAATACAGGATCTTTTCTATATATTCTGGAAGCAGGACACACCCCAAAGTCAACTCTCCTTTAACTGATTAATTGCTCATAGCAGATTCCACTACAGAGGTGATTATACAACATATAATCTCTTCATGGGGAATAACTATGTCCAGCTGCCAAGCCACTCAAAGTCATGGCTCAACCAAGTTGACACACAACCTTAACTACCACAATTGCTTATGTCTGATGGATATTGGCTAAAAGCAGAGAATACCAGAAAGATGTTTACCTATGCTTTACTGACTATGCAGAGGCATTCAACTGTGTGGATCATAACAAATTATAGACAACATTACGAAGAATGTGAATTCCAGAACCCTTAATTGTGCTCATGCAGAACCTGTACCTAGACCAAGAGGCAGTCATTCAAACAAAACAAGGGATAGTGCACAACTTAAAATTTGGAAAGGTGTGTATCATGGTTTATCCTTTCACTATACTTATTCCATCTGTATGCTGACCAAATAGTCTGAGAAACTGGACTGTGTGAAGAAGAATACTGCATCAAGATTGGAGGAATACTCATTAACAACCTGAGATATGGAATTGACACATCCTTGCTTGCTGAAAGTGAAGAAAACTTGAAGCACTTACTGATGATGATCAGAGACTACAGTTTTCAGTACGGATTTCAATTCACCAAAAAGCAAACAAAAATCCTCACAACTGGACCAATAAGCAACATCATAAAAACAGAGGAAAGATTGAAGTTGTCAAGGATTTCACTTTACTTAGATCCATAATGCTTCCTATGGAAACAGCAGACAAAGAATCAAATGATATATTACATTGGGCAAATCTGCTGAAAAAGACCTCTTCAAAATGATAAAGAGCAAAGATGTCACTCTGAAATCTAAGGTGTGCTTGACAAAGCCATGATATTTTCAATTACCTCATATACATGTAAGTGTTGGACAATGAGTAAGGAAGACCAAAGAAAAATTGATGCATTTCAATTATGGTTTTGGAGAATGATATTGAATATACCATAGACTGCCAGAAGAACAAACCAATCTATCTTGAAGAAGGACACCTGGAATACTCCTTAGAAGTGAGGATGGTGATGCTTAGTTTCTCACACTGGGGATATGTTATTAGTAGGTATCTTGTACTTGGTAAAGTACAGGTCAGTGAAAAAGAGGAAGATCCTCAATGAGATGTGTTGACACAGTGATTGCAACAAGAGGCTCAAGCATAGCAACAATTGTGAAGATGCCACAGGACTGAGCAATATTTCCTTCTATTGTACATAGGGTTGCTATGAGTGGGAGCTCTGGTAGTGTCGTGCCTAAGGCACTTGACTGCTAACCAGGAGGCTGACAGTTCAAATCCACCAGCCACTCCTCAGAAGGAATATGGACAATCTACTTCTGTAGAGTTACCACGTCGGAAACCCAAGGAGGGGGTCTCTATGAGTAGAATTGATTCAATAGCAGTGAGTTTTTTGTTTTGTTCTGTTTTGTTTTAAATTTATTGACCCTAGTGAATAGCATTCTAGAATAAGGTGGATATGGGATTCTAAGATACTCTTTGATCTTGATCTGGACTTTATCTGAAGTCGCTGGATATCTTTATTTAGGAAGAAGTTTTGAGTCTATTTTCTCCAAAGGCAATTGGCATTTGTTAGCTTATTTCACTCTAGGTAGGATATCATATAGCATTCCTTATGTAACTAAAATGTCCCAGGCCTTTGCAAAGTGTTAGGCATGTTCACACTAAATGCCAGATTGTAATGGCTCTTAGCTCCCACATAGGAGATTCAGGACCTCAATGCTGATACCACCAGCAGGTCCTCCCCCACACCTCCACAGTTATCCCAGAGTTCTCAGGGGGTATAATCCAGTACTGATAAACAGATCAGTTTAGGGTGTTCTGCTTTGGGGAAATGACAGCCCTGCAGTTGTTGCTGATGCTATTCAGGAGAACACAGCTTTCTCAGAAATGTCCTCTTTTCTCAGAAATAGCCTCTTTTGCTGGTCATTGCTCTGGGCTGTCAGCAGCAAAGCTGCCCTTAGGTTTAAAGCTGAGTGAGCTTAGGGGTGAGGAGAAAAAGTAGACTTCTTAGCTCTGAAGTACTCACCTTGGCCCCAAGCCATTCAACCTTAGTCCAGACACTCCTAGCCTTTCAGGACAAATCCTGCCATCTGTCTGGACTATCACCTTCTCACAGGGCTCGAAACTAATACTCCAGGCCAGCCAGAAGGCCAGACATTAGGAACTAGACCGTGACCACCACCCATCCCTTAACAGTTTTTCTCTTTCCCCCACCATCTTGTACATGGTATTCTCTCCTCTTTCTTCAACAACAACAACAAAGTCCCCAGGCATTCCCATATCCAGAGGAGTCTCTGACTAGCTGTTTCCTTAAACAGCCAGACCGAATCCCAGTTTGGCTTAGCTGGGAGCATGCAGATGCTTTTAATTTGGATTGAGCCTCTGAATTTCTAAAGGAAGGAGAAGAGGGGCAGCTTGAATCTCTATTTGACTCTGATTGGCTTACAGATCTAGGACTAAGTGAGATTAATGTGTGGATTTGTGAGGGTATCTGTGTATATGTAAGGACAACTTGTGGAGCAGTGAGGGTGGCACATGGACTGATGAGGACAACATGCAGATCTGTGAAGGTAGCATGTGGATTGGTGAAGGCAATGTATGGATTGGTGAGGGCAAAGTGTATCCATGAGGACATCTGGGTGAGGGTAACATGTGGACTGGTGAGTTTCCAAACTGTTCCCTGATGCTGCTGAGGGTGGTTATGTGGGTGTGGCAGTGAATCTTAGAAAAATCAAGGTATTAGCATATCCAAATAGGGTGTCTTCAGACCTAAATTAAAATTCTATTTTAAATTAAGATTTCATTTCTACCTTTGTAAAGGAAGCCTGTTAACTGTTCTCCTTGTCATGATGTTACTGTTCCAACAGCAAAGATAAGAATCAGAATTTCTAACCTAAATGAAGAATTGTTTGTTGTTGTTGTTGTTGTTGTTATGTGCCATCGAGTTGGCCCCGACTCATAGCGACTCCTCCTTGGGTTTCCGAGGCAGTATCACTACGGAAGTAGGAATGTCCAACCTTCCTTCCAAGGAGTGGCTGGTGGGTTTGAATTGCCAGCCTTCTGGTTAGCAGTCAAGTGCCTTAGCCACTATGTGTTTAGTGCTTGTTAAACCATCTTAACTGCTCTTTGAATCCCATGTGAATTTGCCTAAGCTTATCCTGTGCCAGATAAGCAATGCTTTACATTTAAAAGGCTTCAAACTGAGTTGATTCAAACTTCTGCTCTTCTTAATCAAAAGAATCAGTTTTCCACTTCAAGGATTTCAACTAGAATAACTGGAGTAGGGCGAGTTAAGGGCACCCCCCCCCATTCCTCCAATGTGCTCATTTATTTAACTCAAGTAATCTGCATTTAACTTTTGACTCTCCAAGAACTTAACTAATAATAGCCTACTGTTGACCAGAAGCCTTACCGGTAACAAACAGTACTGACCATAAACTTGACTGCATTTGCACAAAACAGTAGAGTTAGCCAAGCCCTTCTTGCCTTAAATCCTAGTGCTTACTTCTCTTCCTTACTAATAAATGTTCTCTGTGGCATTTTTCCAGAATAGGGCACTTTTGTCTGCATTAAAAACTTGTTCAGGAAGATATCCTTTCTCCTAAATGATTTTCTTAATGGGGTCTGGGAACTCATCTGCTGGGTCTTGGTCTGCAGAAACTGCTTCTCCTGTTATCTTGACATTTTTAAAGCCAAACCTTTTTCTAAAATTACCAAACCCTCCTTTGGTGTCAAATTCTCCAGCTTTAGATCCCTCACCTTTCATTTGCTTTAAATTGTCTTATGATTTTGCTTTTTCTCAAATCATATTAGAGTCTATAGGTATGCCTTTTTATACCAATCCTGCATCCACATAAAAGCTACATTTTTGATACAAGGTAAAATGTATTTTGCAAAAAGTGCAAGGTTTTCTTGCCTGCTGGCATAGCTGCAATGATAGCATCACAAGTTTTCCTTTCTTCTTTTACAGTGGTCCTTACACTAAATTTGTTTATCCCGAAATGGTAGGCAACTACAGTTGCAAACCTCAATCTATGGTACATTTCAAGTAATTAAACTTTTTCATGTAATATCATGACCTTTCTCTGCTTCTTGGGAGCACTTCCAGCATCACTAGTGGCAGTTCATATGGGTTCTATGGTGTTATTTAAGGTTTATGATGTCACACTAAACATGATAAAAATAAATAATAAGTAAATGAGAACTGCTAGATAGTACTTTTTACTGTGCTAGGCAATTTACTGGAGAAATGAACTGCTTATGTAGAGATGATTAATGTCACCTGGCATTTTAAGCAGACATTTGTAACACTTGAGCTCATCACAAGGGCAACAAGAAGTGGGTATGAAATTATTACAATACATACTTGCATAAAGGACATGGCAGTAGCATCTAACCTCCTCTAACTTCACAAGGGAGAGAGAAAATCACCCTCAGCAGCCCAAGGCTGATTCCTATGAACTTGATGCAGACATGTCACCACCCTCCAACCCTTTTACAAATTCTAACATCAACCATCCCTCAACATTCTCTACTTCTTTGCTGGGTTTGATAATTTCTTGCAATGGCTACACAGAACTCTTAGAAAATACTCACAGCCATGGGGTTTATTAGGGAAGCAACAAATTACAGTTCAGGATCAGGAAACTTTGGGTTACGATTTTTTGATCAAAACAGCCTCTCCTTAGTCATACCTGTAGGCACACCTCTCTTTGTTCCTCGGCCTCTCAGCCTGGCCTCTGCCCTCTTTGGACAAGTGTTACAAAGCTCTTTTAGCACTGCTAATAATTGTACCCCGCTCTGCAGCAAGCCTTATACATGAAGGTACTTGGATTTCTCACTGCATGGGCCAGGAAGCCTGCCACTCTATCTCATGCTAGTCTTTTTGTTCTGCTGCCTCTGCTGCTACCATCTCTCTGTTGTCTCTTTGAAGTCTATCTGCCAGCTCTCTGCCATCTAATCAGCACAGGGATCTCTGGTCCAAGGATGCACTCCACTCCTGGCGCTTCTCTCTCGATGGTAGTGAGATTGCCCTTTCTGTCTCTGGGATCCCTTATTTTAAGCCAAGCAAGATAGCAAAACTGACCAATCCCCATGTTAGGGTTCCATAGACCTTATGTCCATGATCCCAGACCACAAGGGTGTCATGTACCTTATTTGCATTATTAACAAGCTATCTAATCCCCTTTGTGGGCCACAAGCAATTTACATTTTCATGTCCCACACAGTCATCTGGTGGGAGTGACAAAGACCATCGCTAGAGGACCCATATTAAGTATTCACTGCACCACAGTACTACACTTAATGTTTTGCAGTTATGATTTAATACTGCATCTTTATGTTTGTTTACATTTCCCTCAACTGTGAATGGTGCCATGTACAGTCTATAAGCATTGTGTGTGTAAGTTTTCATAAATTTTAACTTTTTATACTAGATTTATGTATATTTTATGCTAGTACATGATAAAGCAGACTAGTATTTACATAAGGAGCTCTGGTGGTGTGGGTTAAAGCGTTTGGCTGCTAATCAAATTGTCAGTAGTTCAAATATACTAGCCACTCTACAGAAGAAAGATGAGGCAGGCAGTCTGTTAAAAATTTACAGTCTTGGAAACCCAATGGGGATCTCTATGAGTTGGAATTAACTCAATGGCAGTGAGTTGGAGTTTAATTTAGTATTTATATGTATATTATGTCTTCATTTTCTTAATTTTTTGATATTTCTAGGCTATGCAATTCATTTGCGAGCTTTTCAAATTGTTGCAAATCTCTAAAAAAGTTTCCAATATATTTATTGAAAAAAATCTTCACATAAATAGACCTGTGCAGTTCAAACTTGCATTGTTCAAAGGTCAACTGCACTGCCTTAGTCAAACTGTATCAAGAGATAAGAAATTAATGTTTGGCTAAGAATTGTTAAGAAAGTACACAATTTGACTTCTTGTAAATTTTCCTCCCTCCTTCTGTTCTTCTCTCTTTGATGTGAAATCATTTCTCTTCATCCACATTACCAAATAAAACCTGGCTGTTACTCCTACAAGGTAAGACACTCATGCATCTTTTCTTAAGGTCCCATCTCCCTCCATTTCATGAAACGCAATTATTCCTTCAATAAATTCCTTTGTTTTATTTTCTAATGGAGTGTCAGTCTAGTGCTTTCACTAAGACATGAGGAACAGCCCTTTCTCCTTTAGGACTGAAGGACCCTCTAATCTCTCAACTTCTATCTAAAAATCCTCTCTTTCTCTCTCTTTTTAAAATTTGTATTGTGATTTGGGTGAAAGTTTACAGAGTAAATTCATTTTCCATACAGCAGTTCACATACATTTTTGTCTTATGATATTGACTGCAATTTCCAACAATGTAACAGCTCTATTCCCACTTCCTCCCCATAGTTATCTCTTCCCTGTGTCCTTCCCTCTCATGCACTTCTGCCCTCGAGCTGTCTCCCTGTGCATACACAGCCTTTCTACTCTCCCATGATTGATCTCTCCAAGGAGTGTATCTACCTAATGTAAATGTTCAGCTCATATGCATGTCTTTTGTTTGGCTGGAAGCCACAGGAATAAGTTCAATTCCAGACCTGAAGGACAGCTAGGGGTCATAGTCTCAGGGGTTCCACCAAGCTCTATCAGACCAGAAAACCTGACCCCTCCCTTTTTTTTATGATTTTGAGTTTTGTTCCACATTGTTCTCCTATTCTATCCAGGATCTCCTATACAGTTCCCCCTTTGAGTGGTTGACAGTGATAGCTGGGCACCATCTAGTTCTTCTGGTCTCATAGTCATATAGGCTGAGGATTGCATGGTGTACCATTCCCTTGGACTAATTGTTTCCATGAATCTTTGGTTTTCTTCATTTTTCTTTGCTCTGGATGAGGAGAGACCCATTATTGCATCTAGATGGGTGCTTGCAAGCTTTTAAGATCCCAGTCACTACTTTCCACAGAAAGCCTCTCTTCATATGTAGTTCCTCTCTAAGTCACCATTTGTCAAACTGCTTAACTCACATTTAACTCTGCTTTAGGATTTTTATGAATTAGCTTTGTCTAGACTCCATTTGATGGCATAGCTCATAGAGCAGGAATCTTTTCCCCAGACTAGGGCTTCATTTGTGGCAAAGGTTAATAACATTTCTTCATTTCGATTAAATTCTGTTCAATGAATTGGGCTCAGTTGTAGCCAACTCTTCCTAGAATGTGAAGGGAGAAATTGAATTCTTTCAATAGAACAAAATCCACCTCTCCCAACTCCATGTCCTCACAGTACCCTCACCGTGTCCCAGCAGCCAACACCAATATAAACTAACCCTCACCCTCTGGATCAACTCTCCCAGTTCTCATGCATGCAGATTTGGTGTGCATGCTCCTGTCCCACTGTGTTCTAGGGACTGCCTGTAACTTCCTCCCAACCGTAGTTCCTGGATGATTCCCAAAGACTTCTATGCCAGATGCTCCTTCCTTCACCCCAGCTTTATCCACAGGCTGAAGCTCCCACCTGTCTCCCTTGGCCTTATGACAGGAAGGTTAGAAATATCCAAGTAAATCAACCACTTCAAAAACTGGCAAAGACCTTTATTTTCTTTTTAGAATTATAATACCTAGTTTGGTGAAACAGGAGTTTTCATGCATTGCTTGTGGGAGTGTGAGTTGTTTCATCACTTTTAGAAGGCAATTTGGCTAAGTGTCAAGCACCTTAAAAATGTTCATATCCTTTAATCCAGCAAATTTTCTTAGAGCAAGTGTTCTGCAATCATAGGGGGGAAAAAAACAGATTGATATAGTGGTATGAGTGTGAACATGTGGGTATCCTTACATACTGCTCATTTGAAAGTGAATTGCCTCAGTCTTTCAGGAAAATTACCCAGCATTATATATTAAAATTAAAATATACATTCCTTCTGAACCAGTAATCCCAACTATAATGATCTACCATAGAAAGGAGCCCTGGTGGCACAATGGTTAAGCACTTGGCTGCTAATTGAATCTACTCAGTGGCTCCATGTGAGAAAAGACCTGGTGATCTGTTCCCATAAAGATCGCAGCTTAAGAAACCTTAAGGAGTAGTTCTACTCTGTTATATAGGATCGCTATAAATCAGAATCAACTCAGTGGCACACAACAACAACTCCATAAAATAACAATATCAGCATATAAGTTATTCCCTTCCCCTCACAAAGGAAAATAACACATTGCCCTCAAGTTCACTTCTACTCATGGCAACTCCATGTGATTCTGAGTGGAACTATACCTCATAAAGTTTTCTTGGGTACAATTTCATGGAAAGGAGCTCTGGTGGTGTAGTGTCTAAGGCATTTGACTGCTAACCAGAAGGTTGGAGGTTCAAACCCACCAGTCACTCCGTGGAAGGAAGCCTGGGCAATCCATTTCTGATATATGGCCTCAGAAACCCAAAGGGATACACTATGAGTCAGAATCGACTCAATGGCAGTTTGGTTTTTGGGTTTAATCTTGTGGAAGCAGATTGCCAAGCCTTTCTTCTGCAGTGCCTCTGGATGGCTTCAAACTACCCATATTTTTGTTAGTAGAATTCAGTCTGTATGTTTTACCCTGGAAAATTGTTTGAGATATATTGTTAACTGAAAATAACACTTACAGATAAATATGTATGTTGTTGTTGTTGTTGTTATTTGCCACTGAGTCGGCCCCGACTCATAGTGACCCCTCCTTGGGTTTCCGAGGTAGTATCACTACAGAAGTAGGAATGCCCAACCTTCCTTCCAAGGAGTAACTGGTGGGTTTGAACCGCCAGCCTTCTGGTTAGCAGTCAAGTGCCTTAGGCACTATGCTACCAGAGCTCCTAAATATGTATAGTAAAACCAAAAAACTAAACTCACTGCCATCAAGTCAATTCCAACTCCACTTTTATTAAAAACAAAGTCATTCAACTATTCATTTATTCTTCCAAGAAACTTTTACTAAAGCTTGACTAGCTCTGTGATAGGCAGTGAAGATAAAATGATGAAAAAGACATGGTTGCTGCTTTCTGTGTGCTGTTTAAGCACAGGAAACCTATGGAAAGAAAATACACTTCAAGGACTCATGGAAAGGCAGAAGAGAATATGTATTTTTCTTTTACATGCTTGCATTTCTTGAATTGTTTCAATTAGTCTACATAACTTTTACAATTAAATTTAAAAAATTCATACACACGAACAAAATACTATCCTAATGAAACTATCAGAGAGGCATTCAGGGATTTTTGATACTGTATAGTGGTTACAAGCTTGGGTTTGGAGTCAGATGGACTTGAATGTAGCTCTACTTCTGCCACTTACTAGCTGTGAGATCCTGAGAAAGTAATTTGACTTTTCTGTGTTGCAGTTACCTTCTCTATAGAATGGAATGATAATAATACACAGCTTGGAAGGTGACTGTAGGGATTAAATGAGATGATGTACGTAAAACATTTAGCACATTGTCTGGCCCATAGTAAATGCTTAACAAAAGGTAGCTTGTTATAAGCCATAAATTTATTTATCATAATATTGTTTACAATTGCAGAAAAAAGTTCAAACAACTTAAATGAGTGACAATTGTTATATAAATAATAGGTACCCAAATAGGTCTCTTGACCTCTACTCCACTGTTTTTTCACCATTATACACTGAATAACATACCAATCCCTCGTCCACCCCAGGTCTCTTCTTTTTCAGTAATTCAGTATGGTGCCTTATTTACTAGGCCTATGGTGTCATAGGAGCTCTGGTGGCATAGTGCTTAAGGCATTTGACTGCTAACCAGAAGGTTGGCAGTTCAAACCCACCAGTCCACTCACTCCTTGGAAGGAAGATTGGGCAATCTACTTCCATAGAGATATTGCCTCAGAAACCCAAGGAGGGGTCACTATGAGTCAGATCTGACTTGATGGCAGTGAGTTTGGTTTGTTTTTTTGGTATATTGCATTGGTGGTTCAGGGGTAGAATTTTCACCTTCCATATGGGAGACCAAGATTCAATTCCTGGCCCATGAAGCTCATGCTCAACTATCACTTCTGTGTCAGTGGAGGCTTGGGTGTTGCTGTGATGCTTAATAGTTTTCTGCAATGGACTCAGAAGAAAGGCCTGGTGATCTACTTCCAAAAATCAATGAATGAAAACCTTATGAGCACAATTGTCCCATCTGCAACTAATTATGAGATGACTTAGGATCAAGTAGCATTTTGTTCACTTATGCATCAAGTCATCATGAGTTTGGGGTCACCATGAGTTGGGGGTCACCATGAGTTGAGTGCCAACTTGACAGCAGCTAACAACAACAGCACAACAACATACTACTCTGAGACAAATTACTCAAGGTGAATTCAAGGTCAGCTTCAATTGCCAGCATTATTGAAAGTGCCTTGATTTTTTTACTCCTTGGAAATTTCTTAAATGTTCATTGAGATTTCTCTTTAATTCTTTATAAATTTGCTGTTACCAGGTACATGTGGAGTCATGGTGCAAATGAACACAAAAAGGCTCAGAATTTCTGACCACAAATTCAATACAAACATCTCCTTCACCCTACTCTTCCCTTGTTGTTCTCTGTGTCCCACCTAGCTTCTGTTCCCCTTCTCTTTTATTTTCATAAGGTTTAATTATGCACCTGGATTTTGATCACAGATTTATTAAACATTTAAGTGTAAGTCCCTTGAATGATGGTTCCTCAGTAATGAGACACACTCAAAAGCAGAAGAGCAGGTAAAGCATGGGGATAATTTAGAGACTTTGACATCAGCCATTTCATCTTTGACAGGGTTAATTATAGCTCTGGTTTTTCAAGCTCCAGACTTGCTGGCTGGTGCCAGCCAAGGTTAGTTGGGGTGCCCCAAATTAATTTTAAAGACCTATGGCTGCTGAGAGCTCAATGAGCTCAAGATATTTAAAAAAAAAAAAAAAAGTACTCTCTTAATTTCCCTTCAAATTATGTGCCAAAATATAAATTATCCTGAAATAGATAGAAAACAAAATGCCCTTCTATTAGAAAAGTAAGATCCATGAGGCTGCTGCATTTAGAGGCCAAGTCAGATTCTTAGAATTATTGCCTTTTTAAGACAACACATAGAACATGTTAGAAGAATTGCTGAGTACTGATTTAATCTTATTCAATAAAAATTCGATTGGTATATCTTCTGTATAAGATACCATTTTAGATATTGTGGGGGTCTAAAATGATTCTGTGATGGAGTTTATTGCATAAGCATTAACCCATTGCTGTTGAGTAAATTCCAACTCATAGTGACCCTATACAACAGAATACAGCTGCGAGAATTCTGCCTCTGAATCATCAATGCAATATACCAACTGCAGGGTTTCCAAGGCTGTAATCTTTACAGGACCAGATTGCCACATCTTTCTCCCAGAGTGGCTGAGGGGTTCAAATTGCTGGCTTTTTGGTTGGCATATGAGTGCTTAATCACTGTGTCACCAGGGATCCTTTCATGTAAACATAAGGAAAAGGTAGTCAACATGTATAATCCCAGGCAGAATATCAGAGTTGTAAAATAGGTCTGCATTCCATGGGGTTCCCTAGAAAACAGAGAGCCCACATGTTGTAGTTAGAGTTGTGTGTCAACTTGGCTGTACCGTGGTTTTGAGTGGCTGGGCAGCAGGATGCAGTTATTCCCCTTGATGAGATTGCAATCACCTCCATGGTGGAATCTACCATGAACAGTTAAGTAGTTGCCTTCGGGGTGTGGCCTGCTTCCAGGGTATATGGGGAAGTTTTGAGGAAGGTCTAGCTTTTGACACATTTGGATCCTGCATTTGGCTGAGTCTTCCATAATCAGTGGCCTGCCATGTTGCTTGCCAATCTTGCGATTGTTCCTGTACTTGAACTAGTAGTCTGCCATGTTGCATCCTGATCTTGGGATTGTGCAATTTTTACCTGCCAACCTTGGGTTTGTCAGTCTCAGCATCCAGCAGATGTCTGAGTTAGGAGATGCCTCTAGCTCCAATGGGCTTGGGTGGAATTGAAGCCAAGGTAGACAGACCTTCACCCAGCCCCTACACCTGGCACTCTGAATTCAGACTTCTAGCCTCCTAAACTGTAAAAGAATAAATTCCTGTTTGCTAATGCCATCCACTTGTGGTATTTCTGTTATAGCCACACTAGAAAATGAAGACACCAGGTGTATGGGGAATCAAGAAAAGCCAGAAGAGGTAATATTTGAAATGGACTTTTAAATATTTATAAACTTAACTATTACAATTATAACACATGTGCTTTCAAGGAAGTAAAATAAAAAAGATATGTATAAAGAAAACATTTAACTGTCTACCTTATCCTTCTCCAATCCCACCTCCCTCATGAAATAAACATTATAAAGAGTTTGGAATGTTTTTAGACATATAAACATATAGAGTTGTCTAAAACTTTGCTTTTATGTGGTTACTGATTATTTTTCTCTTTAAAAAAAGAGAAAGGATATAAAAATATTTCATCAAAGAAGACATTGAAACAGATAACAAACTGCCCCAGTGAATTACTTAACATGACCATTCTCTCACTAAATGACTGGGTGGGACTATGAAAATGTAAGGTGCCTATGACCCACCAAGGGGATTTGATAGCTTGTTAATAATGTAAATAAGGTGCAAGGGGGTGGTATCATGCATATAAGGTGTATGGAACCCTAACATGGGGATTGGTCAGTTTTGCCATCACTCTAGGCTTAAAATGAGCCATCTCAGAGGTGGAAAGAGGGGATTTCACTACTATCAAAAATGAAGAGAGAGGAGTAGAGTGCAAGATCCCTGCGCTGAAGCTTCTCAATCCAAGAGACAGAGCGCAGTAACACCAGAGACATGGCAAGAAGAAGTGCCAGAGAAGCAGCAGTAGAAGAGGCAGCAGAAGCAGGACACTGGCAAGAGATGGTGCATTGGACTTCCTGGCCCGTGTAGCCAGAAAGCAGGGTGCCTTTGGGCAGGAGGCTTGCTAGGGGAGTGGGTGCCTCTGAGCACTTATCATTGACAGAGCTAAAAGAGCTTTGTAACTCTTACCTGAGAAGTGAGAGGCCAAGGAGCCTTGGGGCCAAGAGGCCAAGGACCAGAGACAGACATACCTACAGGCACTGCTGAGAAGAGGTTGTCCTGATTGAAGAACTGTATCTTGAGTAATTTCTGATTCTGAGTTGTAACCTGTTAATTGCTTAATAACCCCAGTAACTGTGATGTTCTGTGAGTTCTCTGTGGCCTTTGCAATGAATTATCAAGCCCAGCAGAGAAGTAGAGAGTGCCATGGGAGGGACAGTTGATGTCAGAAGTTGAAGGGTAGAGATATGCCTGATCTCCATTTCATAGGAATCAGCCTTAAGCTGTTGATGTTGATCTTGATCCTCCTCCCCACTTGTGAAGTAAAAAGAGGTCGGATTACACCTCTATGACTTTTTTTTCACAAACACATAAAAAGATGCTCATGATCATTAGCCATGAGAGTGATGTCAATCAAACTGTAATAAGATTCCAACTCACTCCTGGAAAAATAGCAATGATCATACAAACCGAAAAAAACAAATGCTGGTGAGGTTGTGAGGAGATTGGAACTCCTGCTAATGGGATTGTAAAATGGCACAACCACCATAGATAACAATATGGTGCTTCCCTAAAAAGCTAGAAACAGAAATACCTAATGATCCAGCAATCCCACTCTTAGGTGTATATCCTAGAGATATAAGAGCCAGTGACATGAATAGACATATGCACACCTGTGTTCATTGAAGCATTATTCACAAAAGATGGAAAAAACCTGTGATAAACAAATTGTAGTACATATATATAATGGAATACTATAGAACTATAAAGAATAATGGGAGCTCTGGTAGCATAGTGCCTAAGGCACTTAACTGCTGACCAGAAGGCTGTTGCTTCAAACCCACCAGCCACTCCTTGGAAGGAAGACGGGGCAGTCTACTTCCATAGTGATACTGCCTCAGAAACCCAAGGAGGGGTCGCTATGAGTCAGGTCCAACTCTATGGCACATAACAACAACAACAACGTAAAGAATAATGATGAGTCCATAAAACATGGATGAATCTGGAGGACATTATGCTGAGTGAAATAAGTCAATCACAAAAAAGACAAATATTGTATGGTCTTACTTATATAAAAAGTTAAGAATAGGTAATACACAGAAAGCAAAGTTCTTTGATGGTTACCAGGGATGGGATGGGGAGGGGGTGAATAATTTTCTAGATAGTAGACACTTGTTATTTTTGGTGATAGGAAAGGCAAACCCAATATTATTGAAGTCTGCACAATTTGTCCAAGGTAAATGAGGACACTAAGAAGTACACAAGAATAAGGGACAATTGTGATAAATGCTATAACATACAGTTTTGCAACAATTATATAGATATTTATGCATATATGTGTATAGGAAGGCATATATGAATATATGGGTGTGCATGTATAGGTGTATTTGTAGGCATATGTTTATACATATTTGTGTGTGCTGCATATATATTCATATATTTATATTCATATATATTCAATTTTTTGGTGTAAACCTTCACCTAGAACACAATAAAATATTTAAAAATAGAAAAGATATGATACATATATTACTTTGCAACTTATCTTTTTTTCATTTAATAAAACTGTGAACATTTTCTCAGCTTAATACATATTGATCCAACTCATTCCTTTTAATAGATACACAATGTTCCATAGAGGACTATTCAAAAAATAATTACCATTTCCATAGTGAGACATTCAGGACATTTCTAGGATCTTGCCATCATACAAGGAGTAGAATTTTGGCATGAATACATAGAACAAAAGAGTTGAAGAGATAAAGAATCATAATAACTTTAGGTTAAAGTGATCATTCTCCCTATAGTGTCCCACTATAGTCATTGCACTGTGAGCAACTATTCTAGGAGAAATCTTGGTCCCATCTGGTTTCTGGCCTTTTCAGTTCTCACTGATGATATTCATAGGGCTTGTTATTTTCATGTAATGGTAGAGAGCCAATCATTTCCTCTGTTAATCATTTCTTCCCTGTGTCCACACCCTCTTCTTACTCCCTGTTCAGAACCTGTCCATATATCTTTTTCAGTGAACCTGCCCCCATATTCCCTACTGAGAGATCTGTGGGCCAAGTCACTCTGTCTCTCTGACTACCACAGATTGAAGTATAGTGGACCTGTGATCCAAAGTGGGCCAATTAGATTCTGTCTTCTGGTCATTTAAAATTGGGGCCTAGAGAAGTGGTCAGATCATGGTGAGGTGCTTAAACAGCTGAGGTGGAGGCTTGTATTTGAGCCAACTACTTACTAAAGCATGGTGTCCCATGAGTCAGGGGTAACTAGTTACTTGCCAAAACAGAGAGCAACAAACTGCATGCAGAGGGTAAAGAATGAAGCCAACAGAGAGTGGCAAATGGGGGAGGCGGAAGGAAGGGAAGAGAAAGAGAGGAAGGAGGAAGAGGAGGAGGGAAGGAGGAAGGAAGAAAGAGGCATTCTTCATTTGTTTTGATTCTTCAATTCTGGTTCCATTCCCATATGCAGTCTGACTGTACTATCTGGGGTTCTATACGATACCCTTCCTTCTTTTAATAAGTTCCTTTTGCTTAAATTAGTTTGAGTGTATTTTTTAATTTTCAACTTGAAATCAAGTGATCCCTAATTTAGACTGTTGGCCTGGAGTAGAGTGGAGGGAAAGTTATACTTCCCCACCAAATTTAAGCTAAAAGAGAGAGAGCATAGCTATCTCATTGAAGGATATGATGGTTTACATTCTTCCTGTTCAGGAAGAGATATCAATTGTGTAATTTATTAATAAACTCACCGCTGTCGAGCCAGGTCTGACTCACAGTGATGCTTCTTTGGGTTTCCAAGGTGGTATCACTACAGAAGTAGATTGCCCACCTTCCTTCCAAGGAGTGGCTGGTGGGTTTGAACTGCCAGCCTTCTGGTTAGCAGTCAAATGCCTTAAGCACTACACCATCAGAGCTTCCCAATAAAAGGGCGTTTTTCACTATTGAATATACTCCCATAGCATATAGATTGGTGGTTGTCTCTTTTCAATACATGTTTTCCTAAAAAATTGAAAAAAGAGGACGTCTGGTAAGATGGAGAAATAGTCAGACAAGCAACATAGACCCTCTTCAACAAAGAAAAGAAAAACCAATTGACAGAGATACAGAAGATAATCCTGGAGCCCTGAGCTTTAAAAGGAACTATACAGAAGTGGATTAGGCACCAACTAGTGGAAAAATCTGAATGAAAACAGTGAGTACAGAGATAGTCGGAGCTATGGACTGTCAGCCACTCTGACGGGACCAATAGCCTGAATATTTCCAAGTGGTGATGGGACATGAGAATTGACCTAAAGATCAGCCCTGGTCACCAAGGGCTTCAGGGACAACTGCGCTTGTGACCTATGACTATGAATGAAGGAAAACAGCAAGGAGGAAGATAACCCAAGCTGTTGACTTTCCACTGTCCAGAGGGTGCAGCCATTTTGGATATTTAAAGTGACCAAGAGTGCAGCCATTTGGAATGATTACAAGTGGTGGCCATTTTAATTATTTAAAGTGACCAAGGGCGTAGCCATTGTGAATGTTTATAAGCTGGTGGTCTTTTTGGATATTTAAAGTGACCGAGGGTGCACCCATTTTGAATGTTTACAAATGGCAACCATTTTGGCTTTTAAAGTGACAGCATTCTCATTCAGATTTCAGGGACCTAAGAATAGGCTCTGTTTGCCAAGGTCACCAGGGACATACGAGAGGCTGACAACAGGAAAAGAGACAGGTGGTGAGTGTACAAGTGCTGTCAACTAGTGAATAGAGGAGCACAACACAGTACCCTGCTTGCATAGATAACATACAAACAAAACAGAAAACAAAAAGAGTGGGCAAGTCACTCAAACATACAATCACCAATTAAATATAAAGACAAAAATGTCACAATGCTTTGGAGACAACAGAACATCACAGTCCACACAAAGAAGCAAGATAAAGCAGGAGAAACAAGAGACCAGGATACAGACCCAAAACACATCCCTGAGGAATACGCAGCATTGGAACTCCCTGATAAGGAATTCAAAAGAATTATATTTAGGCATCTTCAACGAACTGAGAGACAGATCAAGGAAAACACTGACAAAATTGAGGAAAACAGAGAAAACCCTATAACAATTTAGAAAGACAATACAAGAACAAAATGGCAAAATAAATGAAAATTTAGAAATGATACAAAATCTACACACAGAAATCTAGAAGACTGATTAAATTTTCAGAAATAGATAACACATTGAATGGGCAAAAGAGCAGAATTCAATCAATGGAAGACAGAATTAGTGAGATTGAAGGCAAATATCTGAACACTTCTTGGGAAAGGGATAAATCAGAAAAAAGATCAAAACAAAATGCAGAAAGCCTAAGGTTCATGTGTGATACCATCAAAAGGAATAACTTATGTGTAATTGGAATTCCAAAACAGGAAGAGACAAATAAAACCACAGAGAAAATTGTTGAAGATTTGTTAGAAGAAAATTTTCCTGGTATGATGAAAGATGAGAATATATCCATTCAGGAAGTCCAAGGAACCTCAAACAGGATAGACCCCAAAAGAAAATCATCAAGACATATCATCATCAAACTCACCAAAACCAAAGGCAAAGAAAGAATCATGAGAGCAGCATGGGGAAAAACGAAGTTACCTACAAGGGGCAACCAATAAGACTAAACTCGGATTTCTCAGCAGAAACCATGCATGTGAAAGACAATGGGGTGGTATATATAAAATCCTGAAAGAGGAAAATTTCCAATCAAGAATTATGTACCCAGCAAAATTGTCCCTCAAATATGATGATGAAATTAGGACATGTCCAGATAAGCAGAAATTAAGGGAATTTGTTAAAACAAGACTGTGGTAGTTATGTTTGTGTGTCAACTTGGCTGGACCTGGTGGATGGCTGGGCAGCTGGTGGTAGTTATTCCCCATGATGAGGCTGGCAATCAACTCCATGGTGGGATCTACCACAAGCAGCTGAGTAGCTGCCTTTGAGATATGATCTGCTTCCTGCATATAAGCAGAAGCTTTGGGAATGGTCTCTAGCCTTTGGTGTGCTTGGACCCTGCATGTAGCTGTGTCATTGCTCAGCAGCCTGCTATATGCTCTGCCGACCTTGGGACTTACCATGGACTTAAGTTAATGTCCTGCCGTGTGGTTTGGTAACATCAGGACTGTGCCTTTTTACTTGTCAATCTTGGGGCTTCTCAGCCTCAGCAGCCAGCAGATGTCTGAGTGAAAAAATGCCTCTAGTTCCAATGGGCCAGGAGCAGGAGGCAGAGCTGGACTTCAAGGTTGAGGGGCTTTCACCCAGCCCCTAGAGCCTGGCACTTTAAACTTGGACTTAAAGCCTTCAAATTGTAAGAATAAACTTCTGTTTGTTAAGGCCATCTCATTTGTGGTATATTCTTGTCAAAGCAGCAGTAGGTAACCAGAACACAGACCAACCTTACAAGAAATACTAAAGGGTGACCTTTGGACAGAGAAGCAACAAGAGCCAACAACAACTGACCATTACACACATGATGATATAACCCAGAGACCAACCCAGCTATGGAAGTATCCAAAATAAATAAGCCTACAAGATTGTGAACAGGGAACGAGAGACATCAATTGAAAATGAGGACAACTACAAACCAGAAAGGGAAAAAAACTGTCATTACAGAACTTCTAGATGGTAGGGAAGTCAAAACAACTATAAAATAGGATGGACTGTTCTAAACTTGGGAAGAAAACTATAAATCACAGGTAACCTCAAAGGAAAATGATAAACCTTCACATCAAAATAAAAAAGAGGACCAGATCAAATATTTAGCAAATACTAAAACAATAGCAATGAAGGAAATGATAACACGATTCATAAACAAAATGAGCTCAGTGTAGAAAATTTTATGTAACAAAGAAATTGACATCATGGAAAAGCACATAACAAAAATGAGAGCAACAAATTCACATTTGCTGATAATTACATATCTGGCAAGGAACTTATCTCTATGATTTATAGAAAACTCCAATGCCTCAACACCAAAGGAATTAACAATCCAATTGAAAAATGGGCAGAAGCCATGAATAGACACTTCATCAAGGAGGGTATTCAGGTGGCCAGCTAATACATGAAGAGATGCTCACAATCACTGGCCATCAGAGAGATGCAAATCAAAACAACAATGAGATACCGTCTCACCTCCACACTGATGGTAAGGTTCAATTAGACAGAAAATAACAAATGCTGGCAGGATGTGGAGAGACTGGGACTTTCATACACTCCTGGTGGGACTGTGAAGTGATACAACCACTGTGGAAAGCAATATGGCTATTCCTTAGAAAGCTGGAATTGCAGATACCATTTGACCTAGCAACCCCATTGCTAGGTATATATCCTAGAAAGGTGAGAGCCAGGACAGGAACAGATATATGCACACACATGTTCATCATAGCACTATATAAAATATCAAAAAGATGGAAACAGCCTATGTGCCCCATCAGCAGAAGAGTGAATGACCAAGCTATAATACATACACATAATGGAATGCTATGCAGCACTAAAGAATAATGTAGAGTCTGCCAAACACCGCATAATATGGATGAACTTGGAGGACATTATGCTGAGTGAAATAAGTCAATCACAGAATGACAAATATAGTATTAGTTCATTGTTGTGGAGGGTCAAGGAAAGGTTTATATATGGAGGGAAACTTTCTTTGTTGGTTGCCATGGGTGGGAGGGAAGGAGAGGGAACACTGAAAAAAAAAGCATTGACCCAGGTCACTTTAGTTTTGTGTATTTCACTGTACATAAATTGTATTTCAATAAAATGCATTAAAAAAAATTGAAAAAGTCCAAAATATTCCATGCAGAGAAAACCATTGTATTTGGCCTACCCGCTAGAGTAAAGAATGCATATGGAAGTTTCAGATACAATCTTTTGGCGCCTGGACTGAGTGATTGGCTCCCACTGACAGTTGGGTTTGTTCATCCAGCTGCTGGGAGTTGTCCCCAGTGTCTTGCCCAAGGTCACACTCCCTTCTCAGGTAAGTTTGCATACAATAACAGATTGAGGGAGGAAGCATGTGGGGTAGGAAAGAGTGATGACCCTACCTCTTCATCCTAACAGGGGCCAACTCTGAAAGTTGATCTCTTTTACCAAACTCACCATAGGATCAGCTCCAATGAGAGCTTGTCATTGCAACACAGTCCAAATTCTCCCTCTGCCCAGTCCTTTTCCCTCCCCACCTATTCCCCGCCCCCACCCTGCAGTACTGATCATGAGAACACTCCCTAATCTCCTTCTCAGAGTCGGCTTCTTGGAGAGAACTCAAGTGGTGGCAATACAAAAGGTGAAAGAATAATAACAATAAACAGTCTTATGCCCTCCACCTACATTTAACAATTGTTAACATTTTTCCCTAAGTTGTTTCTTGTCTCTTTCCATTCCACCACCTTTCTTATTGAACTATTTTAAAAGTAAGGTACAAAGAGCATGACACTTACCTTCAAATACTTGGGTATTCATGTCCTAAGAATAAAGACATTCTCCTACAAAATCATACCAATATTATAATACTTAATACAATTAACAATAATTCTCTAATATTATCTAATATTTAGTCATATTCAAACTTCTCTGATTGTCCAAATACGCATTTTATGGCTGTTTATTTTCAAACCAGCACTGAATCAAAGTTTATAAATGGTGTTTGGTTGTTATGTATTTTTAGCCTCTTCTATGTAGACTTTTTTGTTTTTAAAATGATACTGATTTGTCAGAGAGTCAGGCCAATTTTCTTGCAGAATATCCACAATGAATTTTCTGTTGTGTCAATTTCTTATGTGCCATTTACCTTGTTCTTTTATCTCTTATATTTCCTGTAAACTGAAACACCTTCTAGAGACTTGATTAAATTAAGGGAAAACATTTTTGATAAGAACACTTCATAGGTGCTGTTTTGTAGTTCATGTTGCATCCTGTTACCTACTGCTGTTGAGTCGGATCTGACTCATAGCGACCCCTCCTTGGGTTTCTGAGGTGTTATCACTACAGTAGATTGCCCAACCTTCCTTTCAAGGAGTGGGTGGTTGCATCCTATTATAATGGGCCAACCTAACATTATGTGTCTACTAATGCATCCTATGGGAGCTCTGGTAGCATAGTGGCTAAGACACTTGCCTGCTAACCAGACGGCTGGCAGTTCAAACCCACCAGCCACTCCTCGGAAGGAAGGTTGGGCAATCCTACTTCCGTAGTGATACTGCCTCGGAAACCCAAGGAGGGGTCGCTATGAGTCGGGGCTGACTCGACGGCACATAACAACAACAACAACAACAACAACAATGCATCCTATAGGAACTCTGGTAGCAAAGTGCCTAAGACACTTGACTGCTAACCAGAAGCCTGGTGGTTCAAACCCACCAGCCACTCCTCAGAAGGAAGGTTGGGCAATCAACTTCTGTAGTGATACTGCCTTGGAAACCCAAGGAGGGGTCGGTATGAGTCAGGTCTGACTCGGCACATAAAAACAACAATGCACCTGTTAGCAGACACATAACGTTAGGTTGGTCCATTGTAAATGATTCCAGCCTTGATCCTTTGATTAAGGTTCTGGCCACCAAATAACTCTATTGTAAGGTTCATCTTCTTTTTTGTAATTAGGAGTCCTTTCAGTTCATACCCACCAGCCACTCCTTGGAAGGAAGATTGGGCAATCTACTTCTGTAGTGATACTGCCTTAGAAATCCAAGGAGGGGTCGCTATGAGTTGTATCTGACTCGATAGCAATAAGTTTGGTTTTGGCTTGGTGGGTGGTACAAAAGATTAACGCCATTGACTGCTAACCAAACATTCTGGAATACATTCTGCGCCTGAAATAAAATGTACCCCCAGGGGCTGGCTCTCAGCCCAATAGTTAACAAGACATACATGCAGACCACTCAACCCAGGATGATGCACCCACATACTCTATGATAATACATCCCTTAGACCAGTAGACCATGGGGCACCAGAGGACTGACATTCAAATTGAGGAAATGCAGGACAAACAGAATTGCATAAATATGAGGGGCACAGGGAGAGGGTTATTGAGTAGGGAGAGGAGGAGACTGGGTTAGAGTTGGACATGATAAATGGGGAGTGAAACTAAAAGTACACATAATGTTGAATGTAAAACAAGCTCTTAAAATAAAAAATATATATATATATTTTAAATAAATAAATAAATTTAACCTTAAAAAAAAAAGTTGCAGATTCAAGTGTTCCCAGAATCACCTCAGAAAAGGACCTAGTGACCTACTTCAGAAAATTAGTCATTGAAACCCCTACAGAGCACAGTTGTACTATGACTCACCTGGGGTTTCCATGAGGACACTAGAGGACAACCAGTTTTTGTGGTTTTTAATAAGCAATTAAGATATGGGCTGTGCAAATATTTTGCTCGCCAACAGCGTTTAATCATATGATTTCAGTCGTTCATGGTCTTACCTGAAATACTTAACCATATTTAAGGTGACAAAATAGCAATTTCTAATTCTATCATTCATCCCACTTTTATTTGTTGGCAATCTTCTATAAACTAGGGCTTTACTCTCTACATACAACCATTATTTCTCTCATTTCCTTTGTGTTGAATAATATCAATTTGAACATAGGGTTATCTGAAAAATTTAATTTGGCCAACTTGTGCCCCTTTAAGATGGTTTCTGTTTCTTCTTGGCCTGAAATTGTTAGTCTTTGAACACTCTCTTGTTTTCCAGTACAAGATGTCATGAAGTCACATTGTACTTTTACTTCCACAGCCCCTGAAACTGGCATGTTTAAAATGAGCCCTGGCCCCTTTTGGTGGTGGTGCTGTTGGGTGCTATCAAGTTGATTTTGATTCTAGTGACCCCATGTGACAGAGTAGAAGTGTATCATAAAGTTTTCTTGGCTGTAATCTTTATGGGAGCAGGTTATCAGGCTTTTCTACCTTGGAGCCACTGGTTGGGTTCAAACAGCCAAACTTTCAGTTAGGAAGTAAGTGCATAAGAGTTCATGCCATCAGGGATCCTTTCATTTTGGTAAGGAATGAAATTTAGAATCTAAGATCAGGGGACTTGATGTGCTCATTGCTAGTGACAAAAAGGCATCTTTTAAAACAAATCATACTTAGAAGCCCTAAAAGCAAAATGGATAGAAGTGCAACATCTGATTTAGGGCTGGCTGTTCACAGCCTTGTTTAATCCCTAGGAGTCCAGCAGAGAAGTGATGAGGCTCAGGAGAGATGATGATCAACTTCTGTTTCTTAAACTGTACTTTTTTTTCTCATCAAAGATATCAATGTCCAATAATCTAAAAATGACAATCCCATTATTGCACCCCAGGGATCATAGAAGATTTGCTTTTATCTTAAATAGAAAGCACTTGTTGTCATTAAAATTGATGAATGCCAATTTGAAGAGAGATTTCAATTAAGAGTTTTCTGAATCTGGGAAATTCTTCTGAATTTGGAAAAGTCAAAGACATCAACCACTGAATTTTTCCTTTGTTTTAATGTTAATTATTATTATTATGGCCAAAAGAGATATTGGGCTAAGTGTGCTCATTGCTACTAACAAAAGAGCATCTACACACATAAAGGGCTCAGTATTGATTTTTATGCACATCTTATTTTTTCATCAAGGTATAACAAGGAGTAGGTTGTAGCAGTGAGAAGAATGTTGTTCTTTTCCTGATAACTGGGTCTCCTTAAATATGAAAAATTATACCCTGTTCTCTGCTGACAAGAAGCAAGGCACCAAGACACTCATTATTGTTTTACTTAGAAGCATCAAGGCATATAAATGGGCACTTATTAGGGACAATTAAGCTGTGAGGCTATTATGGAGAAAAAGAAAGGCAGGAGAGTACAGAGTATTGAAATGGCTCCCTTTGCACCACTCAAATCTTTTGCAGTGACATTGCAGAACAGACCCAGAGCCATGTGTGGGGAAAGCCAATTTCACTATTTTAAAGGCTGCTTGGGATATATTCAGGTACAGTTATTTTTTTATTCTCTATAAAAAAAATAAACATGTAGTGAGCCAGAATTGTGCTAAGTACTATGACATATACAAAACCATCCCTTCAGGATCTTAGGGTCTAGTCTGAAAACACATGACATAAATATATTTTTAAAATACATGATCAAACAAGGTCTAGGAACAGAACAATGTACAAAGGGCACTGGAACACAAGTCAGAAACCTGGTTTCTAGGCCTGACTCTGAAATAAAATTGCTGCATGATCTCAGGCAAGTCACTTTACATTTGTGATGCTTCTTAAACTGCAAAACAAAAGCCAAGGTTAATGCTAAGGTCCTTTGGGGTGCTACCATCCTGTAGTGCTATGATGAGTGGGCTTGCTGGCTTGTTCAAAGCCTTCCTGATGATAGCCACTCAACAAATATTTAAAACCATTTGCTGTTGAGTCGATTCCAACTCACAGCCAACCCATGTGTGTCAGAACTGTGCTCTACAGTTTTCAACAGCTGATTTTTTGGAAGTGGATTGCGTTTCTTCCAGGTATCTGAGTGTCCTTAAACCATCAACTGATAAGTTAGCAGCCAAGCATGTTAATTGTTTGCACTACCCAGGGATGGCAACAAATATTTAGTAGTTAACTATTGGATGGGTAACTGTAGTATCAAATGAAGAGCAAATGAGGAGCAGCTGGAGTTAAATGGTATGAAAAACACTATGGCCTGTGCCAGTTCCTTCCAACCAAAGCCCACCAGGAATACACCTATAGGGCACCAAGTTGTGTGTATTACTCATTGCAATGGGGAGGACAGATACCATTGTGAACTGTGTAATGTCTCAGTAAGAAGTTGTTAGAAAGGACCGATTATAGGACTTGGGTTTGTGCCAGGTGATTTTGGTAAGGGTTTAAAGAAGAGGGACTTTGTTCTCAATTGGTTACTGTCAAGATGTGTAAGTAATTCTTTAAGTGAACTTTTAATGAAACTTATCTAGAAGGAGAGAAGACTAGACCCTAGCTAAAACTGATTGGTAAAGAAACAGCACTCATTCACGTTCAGGAATGTCTGATCATCTTGTGGTGGGATAATGCTTATGTATTGCCTGTATTCAGCCACAATTATAGAGTGGTCTTATTTTTGTCATGATCCATCACAGTCACAGAGGGGCTTGACCTGCTGTTGATGCTCTGTATAATTGGATGAATTCAAGGAGAACTGTGTTCAAGGCCTCACTGATAGTATAAGGGCACCCCACGTTTGGGCTGTATGCTCGTCCTCCCCTGGGAGTGCTGGCTCACATTTGACTGGGAGCAGCACATTCAGGACCAATTGCTTCTGCTGCTGCTGAAGCATTCATAGTTCTACAGCTCCATATCTTGGATGGGAAAGGCGGTGAATCCCAAAGGCTGCTTCATGCTGCTTTCTCTCTTTGCTTTGTGTATGGACTATACAACCATTCTCATCTCCCAAATTCATGTGTCCTTAGTTCAAGTGAGCACCAGAAATTATCTAGGGTCTTTTAATCCTAGGAGTCCAGTATAGAAGTAGTGAAAGACTAGTAGCAAATGGACATATGGGGAAATTGTACAGATAATGCAATTGCTTTTCCTGTAGAAGGGGAGAGAGGTGATAGAAGAAGGAAGGAAATACAAGATTTACTGGAGATTTTACAATCCATGGAGAGTTTTGAAAAACCAAAGGAATCCTCAGTGAAATCAGAACAAATATCAAATGAACTCACCACAAAGCCTAGGGCAAATGGATAGGAATGCAGAGGAAGTAGACCATGATGATGGAGGTTAGCTCTGTCGTGTGCACGGTGTAATCTCTTCACACAGATTAAAGTGACTAAATTCTCTAGGGGTGCAAGGAGAATATAGCATTATGGCTGCAAGTCCCCTGCAGTCTACCAGCTCTATGATCTATGATTTTAATAAACTCTACAGTGGCAGAAGACCCCATAAAATTGTCTCTGGAGCTACATTCTCTCCAATTCCCAGTGGTAGCAGCAATTTCGCACTGAACTCATTTTATAGATTTAGTTCTGTCATATTTAATTGGGCTATTCTTGGGGGAAATGCCCCAATAACTCAGGAAGCCCCACAGAGCCTGGCACTGTGGCCATTAGTATGATGTACGTCACACAGCTCACACACAGAGGTTTCCATTGTCATGTCAAGCTCCTCAGTCAGATGCAGGCTTCAGTATGGGCCCCATAGAGGACTTTCAAACTGCTGATGATCTCCAGTTGGGTGTTCAGAGCAATCATGAAGTAGTTAGGCAATCTGAGGCATACAGCTGATGGAATTCAATAGCGCATAAGAGAATTTGGGGAAGCTTGGTACAAGAAAGTAAGAGCTCCCAGTAAGATAGACAAATTTAGTGCTATCAGGATATTTATTTTTCTTCTCTTCATTTTTCTATAAAAAAGAGGAAATAAGACTGTTAATTCTTGGTTCCTTATTCCGGGAGCTAACCTGTACAAAGTACATTTTAAAGGAACAGTAAATTAATCAGTTCATTTCTGGCCTGTCAGGGCACAGGTGTTCCTTCTCACATTTTCAGTGGGAAGGACTCAGAGAAGAGTGAGGAGATGAGTGTTCTAGCCTCATACAAAGATTAACCAGCCCCTTCTGTTGTATGAACATGCTGGGGAGGGTTTTTCACCCCTAGGTATCAACAGGAAGAGTCCTTGTTGATTGCTATTGTTAGCTATCTTCCACAGTCACTTCTGACTCATGTGCAGCAGACCACAATGTCGCACAGTCGTGTGCCATCTTCCCAATCTTTGGGATGCTTGAGTTCATTGTTGAGACCACTGTGTGTTTTGAGTGTCTTCCAAAGTAGGGGTCTCGTTTTCCAGCACAATATTATCTTGGCTACAGGATCCAGGAAATCACACTCCAGAGAACCTGTGCACTGTGTTTGCAGTGCCCACACAGCACATGTTTAATAAGTGATTAGATAACTCTACCCTAACAATGCCCCTTCCCCACTCCATGGTGTCTTCATGCAAAATGTTTATGACTGTGACATTTGTCTCTGGACCTGCCATTACCCCTTGGAACTCTCCCTATGGAATCAGTCTGAGCCCAGCTCTCCCATCCCTGGTAACTTGTTCACATCTGAAACCAAGTCATGGTTGCCATGGCCCCTCCCATTTTCCCCAGCTACAGTTATTCTTTCTGAACCACTCAAAAGATGGAATGAAAGCCCTGTCTAGGAAGCCCAGATGCATTTACACCCTTGGTACCTTAGCCTTGCTCTGCTGACCTGGACTCACAAAACTGAGAGCTTTGTCTATCAAGACCTGGATTCTCTTTCCCTCTTCTACTGTTACCTTGAGGGTTGTGTACCATTCAGCTGATATCTCTCCCCAGTCCTGAGTCCACATGCTTGGTCCATATATTGGAGGTCACGGCTAATTTTTCAGGGTGTGAGCAAAGTTCATGCCCCTCCCCTACATGGCTGCATAGCCTTCTGACTTCCATGCTAAACTTCGCCTGTGACTGAGGCAACATGGGAATGCTAATCCTATAAACCCTTACATGGATGTCTGACCTCTCAACCAACAAAGCTGCAGGTCTCCTGGCCTGACGCCTTTCCCCCATTCCGACACCTGGTGCTTTATGCCACTCCTGACTGATCCAGGTCTTAAGAACAAGATCTGGGAAGGGGCAAGTTCTCAGGTGAGCACTCATGCTTACATTCATGGAGGAATTATACTTATTTCTGGAATCTGTTTCCATAGTCGTCAGAAGAACTGCTTCCTAAATAGAACTGCAATTTTCTCTTAAAGGAATTTAAAATTAGATGTCTTTGTTCTCTATTCCATTTCTTGCCTCATGATTGTAATGATATAGATGGAGGTTGTCACTTTCTCCATCCCAAGTTGACTATAGAAACAATACTTGCCTCATTAATTTTTCTTTTAGCTCACAGAATAAAACATATCTGTTTCCATCAACATTTCAGGTTTTAGGTTTCTGCAGACTTACAATGAGCAGATGTACTACAGCCTATAAAAAGAACAGGCTTAGATGCAGTATATAAAGATGTGTGTGTGTGTGTGTGTGTGTCCTTATTCCCTTGCCACTGCTATGCATAAAACTCACCCTGAAAGAAAAGGCTGGGGTATTTAAAGCGCAAAAAGACAATTTTGCCTGGTTCTATCTAGTAGCTCTGAAGATAATTCATATTTTATATATTTAGTGGTTCAGAATGAAGGTGATAAAATGGATGGAGGTAAATAACTAAGACTCCTCTGGAAGACATCAAAAGGTGGGTGTTTGATGGTAAGCCACTGGTCTTTTTCTCTGCCCTTACTATGGGAAAAGCCTTTAGACCTGAACTTTAGAATTATAGCCTTGTCTTCATTACTTTTCCCACAAGTCCTTCAAAGGTGGTTGGGTACTCACCATATCAGCTGAGTGCTGAATTTATCAGAGGTAGAGAGCAGGAGTTATTTTAATTGCCAGCCTAAGGAAATCTGAGAGTATCATCTACTCTTGTTGTTGTTGTTGTTATGTGCCGTCGAGTCAAACCCGACTCATAGTGACCCCTCCTTGGGTTTCCGAGGCACTATCACTACGGAAGTAGGATTGCCCAACCTTCCTTCCGAGGAGTGGCTGGTGGGTTTGAACCGCCAGCCGTCTGGTTAGCAGGCAAGTGTCTTAGCCACTATGGTACCAGAGCTTAGGCTGGTCAATTATAGGGGAGCTTTTCCTTACTTCTACTAACTTGTTGGGAGCTCTGGTAGCATAGTGCCTAAGGCACTTGACTGCTAACCAGAAGGCTGGCGGTTCAAACCCACCAGCCACTCCTCAGACGGAAGGTTGGGCAATCCTACTTCCGTAGTGATACTGCCTCGGAAACCCAAGGAGGGGTCGCTATGAGTCTGGGCCGACTCGACGGCAAATAACAACAACAACACTAACTTGTCAGTTTCCATACTTGTGGATTTTTATAATTCTAACCTGATTATCCTTGTTGTGGGCTGAACACTTTTCCCTCAAAACTCATGCCCACCTAGAATCTCAGAACCTGGCCTTATAAAAAATAAGGTCTTTGCAGATGCAATTACAATTAGTTAAGTATGAGGTCATACTGCCATTAGTGTGAGTTCCACATCCAACAACTGGTGTTGTTCCTATAAGAAAAGTTGGGACACAGAGACACACAGAGAAAAAGGTGATGTAAAAAGAGAGGCTGAGATTAGCATTTACTGCCACAAGCCAAGGAATGCCAGGAGCCACCAGAACCTGGAAGAGATAAGGAAGGATTCTCCTGTAGAGTCTTGAGGGAGAGCATGGCCCTGTCAGCACCTTGATTTTAGACTATGGCCTCCACAACTTCAAGAGAATAAATTTCTGTGTTTTAAGCCATCCAATTTGTGGTACAGTAAAATCAGCAAAAACTGGAAACTGTGTAAGGTGGAAACCTGTCAGAAAAGGAAAACTAAAATATTTTCCACTAAAACAAGTAATAGAAAAATGGTAAGATTGCACCCTGTCAAAGGCAGAAAACTGTGAGACCCAGGAAAACAAGGCAGCCTCATTGAGTTCCTGCTTTCACAGGTTTTGCAGCAATTTGTTACAGAAGCCCTGGGAATCTAATATAGCCCCATACACTCACCTCCTAAACTTTTACCTCAAAACCTGGGGACATTCTTCTTTGATGAATCTCATGTCTTTCTCTATGTTCTAAAAAATCAGTTGCCAGTGAATCAACCTTGACTCATGGTGACCCCACGTTGTGTCAAAGGAGGACTGTGCTCCACATAGTTTTCAATGGCTGCATTTTCAGAAGTAGATCACCAGGCCTTTCTTCCAAGATGCCATCTAGAGGCACCTTTCTTTCAAGGTGCCAGTCTTCAACCTTTGGGTTAACATCTGGCATGTTAACTGCTTGTACCATCAAGGGACTCCCGTATTCTAGGTAGATATTCTTGTTAGCTGGAATCCACCAGTATCTCTCTTCATTTGTTTGAGAGAATCAAGAGTCTAAAATCTAAAGTCTGAAGATCATAAAGGCAGAGATGGCTCACAGACTGTACCAGGGAAGCAAGAGTGAGATTGGGCCTGAACATCACACACTCCATCAGTACAGTCAGGGGACTTAGAGCACTCTTACCTTGAAAAAGCCATGATGGATATTTAGTGAGCTGATCATGGAGGAAGGGCTAATGGAGAGCAGAGGCAGTAAATCCTACTCTAAGGCACCTGAGAAACATTTTTCTTGGTTGAAAGAATTTATGAGTACTGTGGGGGTGGGGGAGAGTGGGAGTAGAAGAGATGAGGAGTGAAGGATGGAGCTCATGATTTGTTATGATACATATTTTCTGGACTTGAGTTTACTCCAGTGATTTCTGCCTACTCCAGCATTTTAAAGATTATATATATATATATATATATATATATATATATATATATATAAAATCCTCAGTCCTGCTCTTAGACTGTGAAAACAAAATACAATTTCACAAATTCCCCAGCTCTGGTCATATTTCAAAGTTTGATTCATATTTAATTCTGTTGGTTTCTTTTTGAATAATCATGGCAAAGATCATCCACTGCAACATTTTCCTTTGTAGTGCAAGATGCTGAATCTGTCTCTAATTTTGCAAAAATCTGGATGGCCAAAGTAGAGACTGAGAACTCACCCTACCCAGAAGGCCAGGTGGATTCCCCCATGGGAACATAATGCTAAACTGCTGAATTGCTGGAATCCTGCTTACATATACTGACTTAAAGAGAATCAGGTTATTTTTGTATGATATCATTCAACAGATATTCCTGCAGTTCTAGAAAAAGTGAGGGTTATCCATTGTTATGGATTGAATTGTGTCCATCTAAAATATGCTTTGGAGTCTTAACCCTTACATTCGTGGGTATATTCCTGTTTGGAAATAGGGTTTTCTTTTTTTGTGTTAACATAGAGTGTGTCTCAAACCTAATGGGGAGTGTGTCTTAAGAAGAGTTAGAAGAAGAGCACAGATGAAAGCACATAAACTGGGAAGACAGGTGCCAAGTGAGGATCATTTTCAAGCCAAAGAATCAAAGAACACTTAGGATTACTGACAAGGCTAAGACTCTGATGTGCACTTTTAGCCTCCAGAATTGTGAGAAAATAAATTTCAGATCTTTAAAGCAACCTACTTGTGGTATTTGTGTTAGAGTAGCATCAGCTAACTAGGACACCCATCACTCTGGAGTCCCTGAAAAAATCTTCCTATTATCTAGTAAAGGAACTCTGGTGGCATAGTGGATAAGGCATTTGGATGCTAAGAGGAAGTTCAGTGGTTCAAACCCACCAGCTGCTCCATGGGAGGAAGAGGATGCAATCTACTTCTGTAAAGACTTACAGCCTTGGAAACCCAATGGGGTCACCATGAGTCAGAATTGCCTTGATGGCAGTGGGTGTTTGGTTTTTATTGTCTGGTAACCACCACTCATCTGTCAATGTGTTGTACTGTGGTGGCTTGTGTGTTGCTGTGATGCTGGGAGCTATGCCACCAGTATTTCAAATACCAGCAGGGTCACCCATGGTGGATGGTTTTTAGTGGAGCTTCCAGACTAAGGAGGACTAGGAAGAAGGAAATGGCCAGGTCCATCTCTCATGAAATTGGCCACTGTATACTTTATGAATAGCAGGGAAACATTGTCTGATATGAAAGTACCCATTAATAATAAGAATGTGGAATGTATGAAGTATGAATCTAGGGAAACTGGAAGTTGTAAAAAATGAAATGGAACACATACAGATCAATATCTTCAGCATCAGTGAGCTAAAAAGGACTGATATTGGCCATTTTGAATTGAACAATAATATAGTCTACTATCCCAGGAATGACAGATTGAAGAGGAATGACATTGTATTCATCATCAAAAAATACATTGCAAGAATCCCATTATCAGGTTAATAATAATAATAATAATAATAATAAATCACTGCAATCGAGTCAATCCTGACTCATAGTGACCCCTCCCTGGGTATCTGAGGTGGTATCTCCACGGAAGTAGATTGCCCAATCTTCCTTCTGAGGAGTGGCTGGTGGGTTTGAATCACCAGCCTTCTGGTTAGCCATCAAATTATATATCCTAAAGAAGTGAGAGCCAGGACAAGAACAGATATATGCACACCGATGTTCATTGCAGCACTATTCACAATAGCAAAAAGATGGAAACAATCTAGATGCCCATCAATAGAAGAATGGATAAGCAAACCATGATACATACAGTGGAATACTATGCAGCACTGAAAAATAATGCACAATCTACAAAACGCCACATAACATGGATGAACTTGGAGGACATTATGCTATTGAAATAAGTCAATAACAGAAGGACAAATATTATATTAGTTCATTATTGTAAAAAGTCAAGGAAAGGTTTATATATGTAAGAAAACTTTCTTTGATGGTTACCAGGGGTGGGAGGGGTGGGGAGGGAACACCGCTAGATAGGTACACACAATTATTGATTTGGGTGAGGGGAAGGGCAATGTACCAAATGTGAGTGATCAACACAGTGGCATTGAGGAAGGAGTAAGACATAGACAGGCGCATGGGAAGTACAGACAACAAAGATGAACCCTTTTGTATGTACAGTACTGCGTTGTTGGTGATGGCAAGCATTGATCTACAGATAGATAGATGGGTGGACAGGCAGAACAATCAGGTATGTCTAGGCAGAGGGTAGTGTTCCCATGACCATGCATAGGGTTACCAGCCAATGTTTCTACATGCATATTTGTATGCACTGGAAGAATGTCCAGGTGTGTACAGTAGAACTGACAAGGGGCAAGTTTGAAGTGGCTTCTTGGCCACAGCCAGCTACCCAGAGGAAGTGAGTAGTTGGACCTGTGGGCTCAGGACCATGGTCACAGGGGACATTAAGCTCCATTGGCATAATGTACTACACAAAAACATTGTTCTACATCCTACTTTGGTGAGTAGTGACTGAGATCTTAAAAGCTTGCAAGTGGCCATCCAGATGCAATGGTGAGTCTCTTCTCATCCAGAGCAAAGAAGAACTAATAAAACCAAAGATACCTGGGGACAATTAGTCTAAGGAACTGGTAGATGCTGCAATCCTCAGCCTATAGGACCATGAGACCAAAAGAGCTACCTGGTGCCCAGCTACCACTATCAACCACTTGGAGGGGGATTGGTACAGGAGATTCTGGACAGAGCAGGAGAATAATGAGGAACAAAACTCAAAATCATAAAAAAAAAAAAAAAAAAGACCAGGCTTGCTGGTCTGATAGAGCCTGGTAAGACCCCTGAGACTATGGCCCCTAGCCACTCTTCAGGTCTGGAATTGAACCCAATCCTGTGGCTTCCAGCCAAACAATAGACAGGCATATGAGGTGAGCAATTACATCAGGTAGATACACTCCTTGGAGCAATCATGGGAGAACAAAAGGGAAGTGTTTGCACAGGGAGATAGCTGGGGAATAGAGGAGGTGATGGGAATGCATGAGAGGGAAGGATGCAGGGAAGAGGTAAATATGGGAGAAAGTGGGAAGAGAGCTGTTACATTGTGGGGAATTGCAGTCAATGTCATGTGACAAAATGTGTATGAACTGCTGTATGGAAAATTAATTTTCTTTGTAAACTTTCACCCAAATCACAATATATATTTTTTTTTAAAGTCCAATACAAGATTGATCATGAAGTACTGTGCTATTGGGTATAAGACAATATCTATATGCCTGCAATGAAAATCAGTTAATACTATTATTATTCAAATTTATACACCAACTACTAAAGCCAAAGATGAAGAAACTGAAGAGTTTTACTTACTTACTTACCCTGTGTTGATCACTCACATTTGGTACATTGCCCTTCCCTTCACCCAAATCAATAATTGTCTCTACCTATCTAGTGGTGTTTCCTCTCCACCCCTGCCACCCCTGGTAACCATCAAAGAAAGTTTTCTTACATATATAAACCTTTTCTTGACTTTTACAATATTGAACTAATATAATATTTGTCCTTCTATGATTGACTTATTTCAGTCAGCATAATGTCCTCCAAGTTCATCCATGTTATGTGATGTTTTATAGACTGTTCAGTGCTGCATAGTATTCCACCATTATGTATCACAGTTTGCTTATTGACCAAACATGCAATCAAGATGCATTGATAATTACTGTTGATTGGAATGTGAAAGTTAGGAACAAAGAAACATTGGTAGTTGGAAAATATGCCTGGTTGATAGAAATTATGTCGGTGATTGCATAATAGAATTTTCCAAGGCTAATGACTTATTCAGGAGCTCTGGTAGCATAGTGCCTAAAGCACTTGACTGCTAACCAGAAGGCTGGCAGTTCAAACCTACCAGCCACTCCTTGGAAGGAAGATGGGGCAATCTACTTCTGTAGTGATACTGCCTCGGAAACCCAAGGAGGGGTGGCTATGAGTCGGGTCCAACTCGATGGCACATAACAATAGCAACAACAAACACAATGACTTATTCATTGCAAATACTTTTTTTCAACAACATAAATGATAACTATACACATGGACCTAGCCAGATGGAATAGGCAGGAATCAAATCTATGGAAAGAAGAGATGGAAAAACTCAACATCATCAATCAGAGCAAGGCCAGGGCCCAACTATAGAACAGATCATCAATTACTCATATGCAAGTTGAAGCTGAAGAAAATTAAAACAAGTCCATGAGAACCAAAATACAATCATGAGTATATTCCACCTGAATTTAGAAAACATCTGAAGAACTGATTTGAGGCTTTGAACACCAATGACTGAAGACCAGATGAGTTGGGGGATGACATCAAGGTCATCTTACATGAAGAAAGCAAAAGATCCTTAAAGACAGGAAAGGAAGAGAAGAACAAAACAGATGTCAGAAGAGACTCTGACATTTGCTCTTGAATGGAGAGTAGCTAAAATGAATGGAAGAATTGACAAAGTAAAAGAACTGAACAGAAGATTTCAAAGGGCAGCTCAAGAAGACAAAGTAGTGTAGTAAACAGGCAAATATCTGGAGTTAGAAAATCAATGGGGAAGGACACATTCAGTGCTTCTCAATCTGAAAGAACTGAACAAAAAATTCAAGCTTTGAGTTGCAATATTGAAAGATTCTTGGGCAAAATAAGAAGAGGATGGTAGAAATACAGAGTTACTGTACCAAAAAGAATTGTTTGACATTCAACCATTTTGGGAGGTAGCAAATGATCAAGAACCCATGCTTTTAAAGGATGAAGTCCAAGCAGCACTGAAAGAATTAGCAAAAACCAGGACTCCAGGAATTGATAGAATACCCATTGAGATGTTTCAACAAATGGTTGCAGCACTGGTGGCACTCCCTCATTTATGGCAAGAAATTTGGAAGACAGCTCCCTGGCCAACTGACTGAAAGAAATCCATATTTTGCCCATTCCAAATTAAGGTGATCCAACAGAATGCAGAAATTATTGAACAATATCATTCATATCACATGCAAGTAAAATTTTGCTGAATGTAATTGTAAAATGGTTGCAGCAGTATATTGAAAGGGAACTTCCAGAAATTCAAACGGAATTCAGAAGAGCATGTGGAATGAAGGATATCATTGCTATGTCAGATGGATCTTGCCTGAAAGCAATGAATACCAGAAAGATATTGATCAGTGTTTTGAATGCAAAGACATTCAACTCTATGGATCATAACAAATTATGGGTAACATTTTGAAAAATGAGAATTTCAGAAAACTTAATTTTGCTCATGAGGAACTTGTACATAGACAAAAGTATCTGTTCGAACAGAACAAGGTGATAATGCATGGTTTTTAAATCAGAAAAGATGTGCAGCAGGGTTGTATTCTTTCACTCTTTTCATCATACTTACTCAATCTCTATGCTGAGAAAATAATCTGAGAAGCTGGACTATAATAAGAGGAATGTGGCATCAGAATTGGAGGAAGACATATTAACAACCTGAAAAATGCAGATGACTCAACCTTGCTCACTGAAAACAAAGAAGACTTGAAGTACTTACTACTGAACATCAAAGAACTACAGCCTTCAGTATGGATTTCAACTCAACACAAAGGAAACTAAAATCCTCACAATAAGCAACCAATAAGCAACATCACAATAAATGGCAAAATGACTGAGACTGTCAAGAATTTCATGTTACTTGAATCCACAATCAATGTCTGTGGAATCAGCAGCCAAGAAATCAAATGACGTATTGCATCAGGTAACTATGCTGCAAAAGACCTCTTTACAGTGTTAAAGAGCAAAGATTTCACACTGAATGCTAAGGTGTGCTTGATGCAAATCATGGTATTTTCAATAGCCTCATATGCATTTGAAGCTGGTGAATCAGAAAGACCAAAGAAGAACTGATGTATTTGACTTGTGGTGTTGGTGAAGAATATTGAATGTACCATGGACTACTAGAAGAATGAACAAATCTGCCTTGGAGGAAGTACAGCCTGAATGCTCATTAGAAGCAAGAATGGCCAGACTTCATCTCACCTACTTTGGTCATGTCGTCAGAAGGGACCAGTCTCTGGAGAAGGATATCATGCTTGGTAAAGTGGAGGGTCAGAGAAAAATGGGAAGACCCTCGATGAGATAGATTGGCACAATGGCTGTGGTAATGGGCTCAAGCATGGAAATGGTTGTGGGGATGGTGAAGGACGGCACTGTTTCATTCTACTGTATATGGCTGCTATGATTTGGAACTGACTGGATAGCACTTAACAACAACATTGTTCAGTAAACATCAACTTTGGTCAGAACCTGTCTACTAGTCCAATGTTTCCCAAGTGTGTGCAAGAGAATTCCCTTATCACAAGATATCTTTATACAAAGGGTCTCTGTGGTCCCATGAGGTTGGGAAATACTGCGTATGATAACCCTGCTGAGAGGATCACAATATGGGGGAGCATTCAAAAGGCTCTGGGATGTCTTGGAGAAGAGAAAGTGGTTCAATTTTATTAAATCCTGAATTTCCCAAACCAATTTGACCATAAACCCTTTTACTATCTCCTACCATCTTCCAACAAACAGAACTACTCCAGCCAAACCTAATTTTATAAAGTTTCAGATACAAGCCATCATCTTTCCAACTTCAGTGCCATTGTTCATAGCTCTCCACTCTCCTTGTCAGAATGCTATCTTCCCTCTCCTCTCACCTAGCCTTGCTAATTCCTACTATTTCTTTAAGAATCAGCTTCTGTGCTCTTAGAGTATACTCTGAATTCTTCTCCTAGCACACAGGATGTGGTACTGTGACTGCATTAAACCATTTAGAGGGTGAGCCATTAAAAAAGAAAAAAAAACTTTTTTATTTTGAAGGAATTATAGACTAACAGGAGTCCCTAGGTAGGAGAAATGTTTAAGTACTTGACTACTAACTGAAGTGATGGTGGTTTGAACCCATCCAGAGGTGTCTTTGATCACAGCCTTGAAAGCCCTGTGGAACACAGTTCTATTCTGCACACATGCAGTTATCATGAGTCAGAATAGACTCAACAGCAATTGCTGTGTGTGTACGTGTGTGTGTCTGTATTTGGAAGGAGTATTGGACTAGAAATCAGGGGTATTGGATTAAATCTTCAAGCCTCAGCTTCATATCTGAAACTGTGGAAGTTTTACTAAATGATCTCCAGGGTCCCTTGTAGCTCTCGAATCCCTTGATTCCAATGAAGTATTCCATCTTGGTGAAAAGTTCTTCTGTTTGAGCAATCTAGGAGGCAAATCTACTGGGAAATAATTCAGTCCTGGATTTTCCTCAATAGCCAGCTGCCACTAGCTGTTGCCCAGATAGTTGATGTTTTCATTTGTTCATATCACTGACTGAAAAATGGAGAAGACTAGGAGTTAGTTCCCTAGATACTCAGCATCTGAAGGCTGAGAAGCAGGTGGAGGAATATCCAGTATGCCTGACATACCGAAAAAAAAAAAAACAAAAAACTCACTGCCATCAAATTGGTTCCGACTCATAGCGACCCCTCCTTTGGTTTCTGAGGCAGTATCTCTACAGACTTAGATTGTCCAATCTTCCTTCCGAGGAGTGACTGGTGGGTTTGAACCACCAGCCTTCTGGTTAGCAGTCAAATACCTTAGGTACTACACCACCAGAGCCTGACATATAGTAAGGTAATAATAATAGTAGTAATAGCTGTCATTAGTTAATCACCTCCTATATGCTGGATATTGTGCTAAACATTTAATTTAATTTTTCTATTTAATTGTCAAAATCAAGTTATCTAACTCTAAATCCTATGTTTCTTAACCACTCTTCTCTACTACATCTCCAGCTATTCAATAATTCAGAACTCTTTATGATCATAATTATCAAGTATATTATTTTTGTGATCCCAAGACAAATTTTCATCTCTCTTCTTTCAGGTTCAACTTCTGGGCCTATCATGTCAAACACCACAATGCTCACCTCTTCTGAACTCTAATTGTATTTATTCTTTTGGTGTCTATAGAAGATTGAGATCAAAGGTCAGTCTTGAGGATGTCTGGAAACAAAAGCAGGTTCTGTTATGAGGTACACTGCTACTGCAGGCCTTTACACCTGTTTACCCTCCCTAAGTTTATAGAGCATTTCCATATATAGGATCTTATACCAAAACAATACTTGTCTCTTACCTTGTTGTTGCTGTTGTTAGGTGCCGTCAAGTCATAGTTGCCGTCAAGCTGTTAGGTGCTGTCAAGGTCGACTCATAGCGACCCTGTATACAGCCGAACAAAATACTTCTCTGTCCTGTGCCAGCTCCATGATCCCTGCTTTACCTAAGCCCATCATTGTAGCCACTGTGTCAACCCATCTTGCTGAGGGCTTTCCCCTCTTTCATTGACCATCTACTTTACTTGGCATGATATCTTTCTCCAGGAAATGGTCTCTTCTTACAACATGACCAAAGTAGGTAAAACTAAGTCTGGTCATTTTCACTTCAAAGGAACATTCTGGCTGCACTTCCTCCAGGGCACACTTGTTAGTTCTTTTAGCAGTCCATGGTACTTACAGCATTCTTTGCCAGCACCACAACTCAAAAGCATCAACTCTTCTTTGGCCTTCCTTATTCATTGTCCAGCTCTCACTTGCATTATGAGGTGATCAAAAATACCATAGCCTGTATCAGGTGCACCTTAGTCTTCAAGGAGACATCTTTGCTCTTCAGCACCTGAAGGAGATCTTTTGCAGCCAATCTGCCCAGTGCTAAATGAATAAGGGGACACTGCATGGTTTAAAATCAAGAAGGGAGTGTGTCAGCGTTGCATTTTTTTCCCCATACTTATTCAATCTATATGCTGAGCGAATAATCTGAGAAGCTGGACTATATGAAGAATGTGGCATCAAGATTGAAGGAAGAATCATTAACAACCTGCAATATGCCGATGACACAACTTGGCTTGCTGAAAGTGAGGATGACTTGAGGCACTTACTGATGAAGAGTGAAGAATACAGTCTGCAGTATGGATTACATCTCAGTATGAAGAAAACAAAAATCCTCACAACTGGACCTATAAGCAGCATCAAAATAAATGGGGAAAAGATTGAAGTTGTCAAAGACTTCACATTGCTTGGTTCTGCAATAGACATCAATGGAAGCAGCAGTTAGGACATTAGATGATGTATATCACTGGGCAAGTACACTGCAAAGGACCTCTTTCAAATGCTGAGGAGCAAAGATGTCTACTTGAGGACTAAGGTGTACCTGACACAAGCCATGGTATTTTCAATCACCTTGTGCGCATGTGAGAGCTGGACAATGAATAGGGAAGACTGAAGAATTGATGCTTTTGAGTTGTGGTGCTGGCTAAGAATGCTGAAAGTACCATGGACTGCTAAAAGAACTAACAGGTCTGTCCTGGAGGAAGTGCAGCCTGAATGTTCCTCGGAAACGAGAATAGACAGACTTCGTCTCACCTACTTGAAGAGTAGTCATGTTATCAGAAGGGACCATTCCCTAAGAAGGATGTTATGCATGGTAAGGATGTTGCTTAGTATGGTGGAGGGTC
>NW_006921623.1:13838905-13840260 GCF_000298275.1 Orycteropus afer afer | reverse complement strand
AATCAAATGCTTTTGCATAGTCAATAAAACACAAGTAAACATCTTTCTGGTATTCTTTGCTTTGAGCCAAGATCCATCTGACATGAGCAATGATATCCCTCATTCCACATCCTCTTCTGAATCCAGCTTGCATTTCTGGAAGTTCTCTGTCAATATACTGCTGTAACTGTTTTTGAATTATCTTCAGTAAAGTTTTACTTGGTCTGATATTAATGATATTGCTTGATAATTTTCATGTTCTGTGGGATCACCTTTGTTTGGAATGGGTTCAAATATGGACCTCTTCCAGTTAGTTGGCCAGTCTTCCAAATTTCTTGACATAGCTGAGTGAGTGCCTTCAGTGCAGCATCCATTGTTTGAAACATCTCAATGGGTATCCCATCAATTCCTGGAGTCTTTTTTCCCCCATTTCCTTCAGTGCAGCTTCAACTTCTTCCTTCAATACCATTGATTCCTGATCATATGCCACTTCCTGAAATAGGTGAACATCGACCAATTCTTTTTGGTACAATGACTCTGTATATACCTTCCATCTTATTTTGATGTTTCCTGCGTCTTTCAATATTTGCCCATAGAATCTTTCAATATTGCAATTTGAGCCTTAAAGTTTTCTTCAGTTCTTTCAGCCTGAGAAATGGCAAGTGTGTTCTTCCCTTTCGTTTTTCTAACTTCAGGTCTTTGCACATTTCATTACAATAATTAACTTTGTGTTCTCAAGTTGCTCTTTGAAATCTTCTGTTCAGCTCTTTTATCTTGTCATTTTTCCATTTGCTTTAGCTACTCTCCATTCAAGGGCAAGTTTCAGAGTCTCTTCTGACATCCATTTTGGTCTTTTCTTCCTTTTCTGTCTTTTTAATGATGTTTTGCTTTTTTTCAGGCATGATGTTCTTGATGTCATTCCACAATTCCTCTGGTTTTTGGTCACTGGTGTTCAATACATCAAATCTATTCTTTAGATGGTCTCTAAATTCAGGAGTGAGATATTCAAGGTCATAATTTGGCTCTCATGGACTCATTTTAATTGTCTTCAGCTTCAAGCTGAACTTGCATATGAGCAGTTGATGGTCTGTTCCACAATCAGATCCTGGTCTTGTTTTGGCCAAAGATACTGAGCTTTTTCATTGCCTCTTGCACAGATGTAGTTAATCTGATTCCTGTCTACTCCATCTGGCAAAATCCACGTGTATAGCTGTCATTTGTGTTGTTGAAAAAGGTATTTTCAATGAATAAGTCGTTTGCCTTGCAAAATTCTATCATGCGATCTCCAGCATTATTTCTATCACCAAGGCCAAATTTTCCAACTACCAGTGAATCTTTGTTTCCAACTTTTGCATTCCAACCACCAGTGATAATCA
>NW_006921623.1:13830156-13838634 GCF_000298275.1 Orycteropus afer afer | reverse complement strand
GCCTAGGATATCAATCTTTATGCATTCCATTTCATTTTTGACAACTTCCAATTTTCCTAGATTCATACTTTGTACATTCCATGTTCCAAATATTAATGGATGTTTGCAGCTACTTCTGCTCAGTTTGAGTTGTGCCACAGCAAATTGAGGTCCCGAAAGCTTTACTTTATCCAAATCATTAAGGTTGGTTCTACTCTGATGAGGCAGCTCTTTCCCAGTTATATTTTGGGTGTCTTTTGACCTGAGGGGCTCATCTTCTGACACTGTATTGGATAATGTTACAGGGCTATTTATAAAGTTTTCCAATAATGCATTTCCAATAATGCGCCGCCACTCAAAACCATGCCCTGTCAAATTGACACATAACCTTAACTACCACACCTAGAGGTGCTCTGGTGGCATAGTGCCTAAGGCATTTGACTACTGACCAGAAGGCTGGCAGTTCAAATCCACCAGCCACTCCTTGGAAGGAAGACTGGACAGTCAACTTCTGTAGAGATATTGCCTCAGACAGTGTTTCCATGCTATTCATCATGTTTTCCCTGGCCAATTCTTTGAGAAGTCAATGGCCTCTTCCTTCTTCTAAGTCTGTCCTAGTTTGGAAGTGTTGCTGAAACCTGTCCACATGGGCAACCCTGCTGGTGTTCGAAACACCAGTAGTGCAGCCTTCAGCCTCACAGCAACATGCAAGCCACTACAGTAGGACAAATTGACAGACAAATTTGTCTCCCTTAGCTGTTCCAAACTTGTCTGCCCACTTCCTGACCTTCTCCCTACTTGTTCCAGCCATTGGCCCTGGCTTCTTGCCACTGCTTCCTGCCTTGAGTCACTTGCCTAGCTAACAATTTTCCATTTCCTTTTCCCATACCTAGTGTTTTGGTTACTTCATGCTGCTCTAACAGGAAATACCACAGATGGGTGATTTAACAAACAAGAGCTTATTCTCTTATAGTTTTGGAGGCTAGAAGTCCACATTCAAAGTGCCAGCTTTAGAGGCTGGGTAAAAGCCCTTCAACTTTGGGCTTCAGCTCTCCTTCTTGGCTCCTGGCCCACTGGAGCTGGAGGCATCTCTTTACTCAGGCAGCTGCTGGCTACTGAAGCTGACAAACCCAAGGTTGAGAATAAAAGTGGCATAGTCCCAATATTACCAAACAACATGGCAGGCCACAATTTCAAGTCCAGAGACAGTCCCAAGATTAGCAGGAAACATGGCAGGTTGCTTAATGAAGACTTGGCTGCATATAGGGTCCAAGTGTGCCAAAAGGCTGCAGACATTCCCAAAGCTTCTCCTTATATACTGGAAGCAGACACATTCCTAAAGCAGCTACTCAGCTATTCACAGCAGATTCATCATGGAGTTGATTACATGCCTCATAATGGGGAATACTACATCCAGCTGCACAGCAACTCAAAACCACACCCAGCCAAATTGACACAAAACCTTAACTACCACACCTAGGAGTGCTCTGGTGGCATAGTGCCTAAGGCATTTGACTCCTAACCAGAAGGCTAGCAGTTCAAATCCACCAGCCACTCCTTGGAAGGAAGACTGGGCAATCAACTTCTGTAGAGATATTGCCTCAGAAACACAAGGAGGGGTTGCTATGAGTTGAAATCAACTCAATGGCAGGAAGTTTATTTTTTTTTTTTCACCACACCTAGTAATCAACAAAGAAAATTTCCAAGAAATCTTTCCTTGATTTTTACAATAGTGGACTCATACAATATTTGTCCTTCTGTGATTGACTTATTTCATTCAACGTAATGTCCTCCAGGTTAATCCTAATTATGAGGAGGTTTTTTTTTTTTTTTTTTTAATGTTTAATGTTGCATAATATTCTATTGTGTGTATGTGCCATAGTTGGGTTATCCATTCCTCTGTTGATGGGCACTTAGGTTGTTTCCATCTCTTTGCTAACATTACATAGTAATGGTAGAGACAGAAGCACTTTCATGGAAAAAGGCAGAATTTTGTGGAAAGTCAGTTGGGGCAGTCAAGTATCTTGGCTATAACCACTCAATCTGACTTAAATTTTTTGGCTGGCTTTGCCTTAAATTGATTCTTCCCATCTCTCACTCTCTCCAGCACCACTATTTATGAAGTTGTTCCTGACTTAATAGTGTCAGATTCCACAGATGATGCCATGTACAAGAATTTTAGAAAATTCCTTTGTGAAGTACAATAGTTTTTCCCATCTTTTAAGTTAAACAATCATTGCAGGAGCACTTTGTGAACTGACAAGTGTTATATAGATTGTTCTTTATTTCATTTATTTGTTCATTCATTCATTCTTCATTGTCCAGTGGCTCCCTTGATAGTTTGAGGAGCCCTTCAGGCATATAGCAACTTTACCATGACTTAACTACAACCCCTTTTCCTTGGATGACACCTACATTTTTAGGCCCATCTATCTTCATTATCACTTTTCTACCGCACCTTGGACTCCACCATTCTAAACTCTTGCTCTGCCTTCTCTGCTTTGGCGTAAGCTTTCACTTCTGCCTGGAATGTCTCCTTTCTATAGCACTCTACTCAGCCTGGGAAGTATTGATCCTTCAGCTCAAATATCACCTCCTCAAAATAGCCTTCTCTAGATACAATCAAGCATGTTTTTTCTTTGATGCATGCCTTTAACATAGCCCCAATCAAATTGTTGTCCTCATTTGTTTTCAAGTCTGCTTTATCTATAGATCATGAATTTGGAGGGCAGAGACTGAGTTCTGATTATTTTCATATCCCCAGTCATAGCACACAAAGGCATTTGATGAATGTATATTGAACAAATGAATATCATACCTAACAGCATTATCTAGACTTGACATCATGATTTTTAAATTTCTTGTAAGCTATAGGTACTATGACCATATTTGCTCTCACAAGAGAACAAATTCTTTAAATCTGGACTATGCCAGTCTTATGGCCTCAATATCTAAAGAAAGAAGGAAACTATTATTTTTTGAACACTGAAGGTGTGCAGGTGCCTAGTGAGAGCTCAGTAAATGTTTGCTTCATAAATGAAGGATCTATGCAACAATTTTGGGAAGAAGGTGGTAATACTACCACTGTATAGATGAGAAGCAGAGCTAGATTTGAACTCAAATGTCTTAATCCAAAGTCTGTATGCTTCCTCCAATCTCAGAAAAAGAAAGCATCCTTTGCTGTCAGCACTTGTGACTGAGGTGAGAGGCTCTGTCATCATCACCACAGCCTCTCTTCAACTCCCTGGCTCTGCTCTAGAGGGGCTTCTCAATGGGATCTGGGGAGACATGAAGGATGTGCAGAGTTTACCTTTAGAATTTCTGGCTCCTTCTCCTATATTCACTAGCCCACACTGACTCACTTCTACATTCCTATTCTCCCAAGCCTTCCCCAAAGCTGCCTCCCCAGGGAACCAGAGACATCAATTGGTAAATGAGGACAACTACAAACCAAAAAGAGGGAAGAAATAGTATAAGTACAGAATTTCCAAATGGAGAGGAGGTCAAGATGATTGCAAGATAGAACAGACTATTTTAAACTTGGAAAGAAAATAAGAAATCATAGGGAAACCTCAAAGAAAAAATAATAAACATTCTCATCAAAATAAAAAAGAGGAAAGGCATGAATATTTAGCAAATACTAAAAGACTAGTAATGAAGGAAATTGTAAACAAAATTCATTTAAAAAAATGGGCTCAGCACAAAAACTTACTTGGAACAAAGAAATCAGCAACACCATGAAACAACACATAACAAAATAACACCATAACATAAATAAATTCATACTCGTCTATAATTATATTGAATGTAAATAGATTAAATGCACCAATCGAGAGACAGATAGTTGAAGACTGGATAAAAATATATGACCCATCAAGATGCTGTCTACAAGACACTCAGCTTAGACACAGATAAAAATGACTAAAAATCAAAGGTTTGAAAAAAACATATTGAACAAATGGTGATCAAAAAAGCAGGAGTGGTGATATTAGTTTCTGATAAAACAGATTTTAAGACAAAAACCACCATTAGAGACAAGGAAGGATGTTGTATAATGATTAAAAGATCAACTGAACAAACCATAGTTACTATCAATACACTTAGTGAAAGAGCCTCAAAATGCACAAAATAACTTTAACAGAATTAAAAAGAAAAATAGATCATTCCAAAGTAATAGAAGGAAACTTTAATACATCACTTTCAATGAGAGACAGAACAACTAGAAAGAAACTCAAGAAAGGCACAGAAGAACTAAACAATAAAACCAACCAACTTGACCTTATAGATGTATACAGAGCACTTCACACAACAAGAGTACAATAACATCCTTTTCTAGCATATATGGAACATTCTCCAGAATAGACTATATGTTAGGCCACAAATCATGTCTCAATAATTTTCAAAACAATAAAACACTACAAAGCACCTTCTCAGATTACAATACTACAAAACTAGAAATCAACAATAGTAAATCAAGGAAAAAGAAGCAAACACATGGAAACTGAATAACACCCTGCTTAAAAACTACTGGAGAATAGAAGAAATAAAAAATGAAATTAAAAAGTTCCTTGTATCAAATGAGAATGAAAATGCAACATACCAAAATCTTTGGGACACAGCAAAAGCAATGATCAAAGGGCAATTTATAGCAATAAATGCACACATCAAAAAAGAAGAAAGCCAAAACCAACATTTTACCCAACATCTCCAGCAATTAGAAAAGGAGCAACAAAAAGTCACCAGGAGAAAAGAAGTCATAAAGATTCAAGTAGAAATAAATGAAACAGAAAAACAATAGGAAAAAAATCAACACGACCAGGAGTTGGTTCTTTGAAAAGATTAATAAAATTGACAAACCATTAGCAAATTTAACAAAGGAAAAGAAGGTGCAAATAACATGAATAAGAAATGAAATGGGTAATGTCATAACAGAACCATCTGAAATAAAAAAGATATCAGGATACTATGAAGAACTGTACTTCAACAAATTTGAAAACCTAGAAGAAATGGACATATTTCAAGAAACATTCAAACTAACAAAACTTCACTGCTGTAAAGTCAATTATGACTCATAGCAACCTCTTTTGAGTTTCTGAGGAGGTAAATCTTTACAGAAGTAGATTGCCTCATCTTCCTTCCATGGAACAGCTAGTGGGTTTAAACTGCCAACCTTCTGGTTAGCATTCAAGTGTCTTAGGCACCATGCCACCAGAGCACCTTACTAGTTACCTAAGTTGATACAGACTGAGGTAGAAAATTGAACAGAACCGTAACAAAAGAAGAAATTGAACAAATCATTAAAAAAAAAAAAAAAAACTATCAACAAAAAAATCCTGGCCCAGACAGCTTCATTGGAGAATTCTACCGAATATTCAGAAAAGAGCTGACACCAATCTTATTCAAGCTATACCAGAACATACAAAAGGATGGAATCTTCCCAAATTCATTTTATGAAGCAAGCATAACCCAGGTACCAAAACCAGGCAAATGTACCACTAGAAAGGAAAACTACAGACCAATATTCCTTATGAATATAGACCCAAAAATCTTCAACAAAATCCTATCCAAAAGATTCCAACACAGATAAAAAAAAATATATGTCATCCCATCATGAAGTGAGATTCATACCAAGTATGCAAGGATGTGTCAACATTAGAAAAACAATCAACATAATCCATCACATAAGGAAAATACAGGAAAAGAGCCACATGATCATATCAGCTGATGCAGAAAAGGCATTTGATAAAATCCAGTGCCCATTCCTGATAAAAAAAAAACTCTCAGACAAATAGGAATAAAAGGGAAATTCCTCAACATAATAAATGATACATATGCAAAACCAATAGCCAACATTATTCTCAGTGGAGAAAGACTGAAAGCATTGCCTTTGTGAACTGAAGCTAGACAAGGATGACCTACCTCTATCACCATTTCTACTCAACATTGGATCCAAGCCAGAGCAATAAAGCAAGAAAGGGAAATAAAAAGACATCCAAATTGGAAAAGAAGAAGTAAAACTATCCCTATTTGCAGATGATATGATCCTATACATAGAAAATCCCAGAGACATAGCAAGAAAACTACTGGAACTAATTAAAAGATTCAGCACAGTGACAGGATAGAAGATCAATATATAAAAATCAGTTATATTCCTCTATACCAACAAAGAGATCTCTGAAAAGAAAGGAAAATAATACCATTTGCAATTGCTAACAAAAAGATAAAATACTTGGGAATAAAACTTACCAGTGACACAAAGACCATACAAAGAAAACACTGCTTCAAGAAACTATGAGAGGTTTACATAAATGGAAGAAGATACAACTCTCATGAATAGGAAGACTGAATAATGTGAACATGTCAACACTACCCAAAGCGATCTACAGATTCAATGCAATCCCAATGCAAATTCCATCAGCATTCTTTTAGGGCATGGAAAAACCAGTCTCTAATTTTATATGGAAAGGAAAGAGACCTCAGATAAGCAAAGTACTACTACAGAAGAACAAAGTAGTAGGTCGTACATTTCCCAGTCTCAAACACCACAGTAGTCAAAGCAGCCTGGTATTGGTATAGCACATAGATCATGGAACAGAATTGAGAACCCAACAATAGATCCATCCACCTAAGGATGGCTAATCTTTGACAAAGGGCCGAAATCCATTAAATGAGGAAGTGACAGTCTCTTCAACAAATGGTGCTGGCAAAACGGGATATCCATTTGCAGAAAACTGTAACAAGATCTATACCTCACACCATACACAAAAACTAACTCGAGATGGATCAAAGACTTGAATTTAAAACCTAAAAGTGTAAAATTCATCATCAAAAAAAAAAAAAAGATGCAAACTTAGGGGATCTAATTTATGGCTTAAATAGACTATCAAACATAGCTAAAAACACACAAACAGCAAAAGATAAACTAGATTACAGGGACCTTCTAAAAATTAAATTCTTACACACATGAAAATACTTCTCCAAAAGAGTAAAAAGAGAACCTACAGATTGGAAAATATATTTGGCAATGACATATCTGACAAGGGACTTATCTCTAAAATTTATAGAAAACTCCAATACTTCAATATCAAAAAGACAAACCATCCAATTCAAAATTGGGCAGAAGACATGAAAAGATACTTCACTAAAAAAGATATTCAGTCAGCAAACAAATACATGAAGAAAGGCTTGTGATCGTCAGCCATTCCAAAAACCAAACTCACAGCCATCGAGTCGATTCTGACTCATAGTGACCCCATTTGGTTTCCAAGGCTATAAATCTTTACAGAAGCAGACTGCCTCATTTCTCTTCCATGGAGCAGCTAGTAGGTTCAAACCACCAGCCTTTTCTTTAGCAGCCAAATGACTTAACCACTACACCATGAGAGCTCCTTAGATGCAAATTGAAGCAACAATGAGATTTGAAAACCAGCAGTGATAGCAAGCAAAGTTCAATGAGACTGAAAATAACAAATCCTGGTGAAGATGTAAAATCTGCTGGTAGGACTGCAAAATGATACAACTACTGGAAAATGGTATGGTGCTTCCTTAAAAAGCTGGAAATAGCAATACCACTTGATCTAGCAACCCCATTACTAGGTATATATCCTAAAGAAGTGAGAACTGGGATATGAATAGATAAATGCACACCTATGTTCGTTGCAGCATTATTCACAAAACCAAAGAGATGGAAACAACCTAAGTGCCCATCAATGGATGAATGGATACCCAAACTATGGTACATACACACAATGGGATACTCTGCAACACTAAAGAACAATGAAGAATTCATGAAACCCCTCACAATGTGGATGAACTTGGAGGATATTATGCTGAGTAAAACAAGTCAATCACAGAAGGACAAATAACGTAAGAGTCCACTATTGTAAAAAGTGAAGGAAAGTTTTACACATGGAAGGAAACTGACTTTGTTGGTTAGCAGGGATAAGATGGGAGGGAAGGGAAAATTGCTAGATAGGTAAGAAAGAAATATTGATTTGGGTGAAGGGAAAGGCAATATGCCAAAAATGAGTGGTCAGCACAATAACACTAAGGAAAAGGGAGACAGAGAGAGGACCATAAGAGGTAGAGACAACAAAGACAAACACTTCTATATATACAATACTGCATTATCAATAATAACAAGCATTCACCTATGGGTGGATACGTAGACAGACAGACTAAATGATCAGGTATGTCTAAGCAAAAGGGAGTACAAGTTTGACAGGTGATGTTGTTGTTGTTAAGTGCCATCGAGTCATTTCCAACTCATAGCAACCCTATGCACAGCAGAACGAAACACTGCCCAATCCCGCGCCAGACCCACAATCCCTGCTATACTTGAGCCCATCATCACAGCCACCATGTCAATCCATCTTGTTGAAGGCCTCCCCCTCTTTCGTGGACCCTCCACCCTACCAAGCATGACATCTTTCTCCAGGGAATGGTCCCTTCTTACAACATGACCAAAATAGGTGAGACGAAGTCTGGCCATTCTTGCTT
>NW_006921623.1:13801729-13827061 GCF_000298275.1 Orycteropus afer afer | reverse complement strand
CCAACTGGGTCCCTGTGGCTGACTGTACCTCTGTCTGGCTTCCTGGCTTTTAATCCCCTTTCTCCTGCTCTTCTGGCCTGCTGTTTTGTGCATCCCTGAGTTGTCCCTGGGGCTGACTGCTCCTCTGTCTGGGTTCCTGGCTTTTATCCCCTTTCTCCTGCTCTCCGATCCTGCTGCTTTGGGAGGGCCTGAGTTTCCTCTCCTCACCTAATCCCTTTGGCTGATTGCTCTTCTCTCTGGCTTCTTGGCTTTTAATTCCCTTTCTCCTGCTCTTCCAGCCTGCTGCTTTGGGCATCCCTGAGTTGTCTATCCTCACCTGTAACCCTGGGGCTGACTGCTCTGCTCTCTGGATTCCTGGCTTTTATCCCCTTTCTCCTGCTCTCTGATCCTGCTACTCTGGGTGGGCCTGAGTTTCCTTTCCTCACCTAATCCCTTTGGCTAATTGCTCTTCTCTCTGGATTCCTGGCTTTAATCCCCTTTCTCCTGCTCTTCCCACTTGCTACTTTGGGGTCTCCTCACCTGTAACCCTGGGGCTGACTCTTGATAGGTGATAGATTTACATATTTATTTGTATGTGCTATAAGAATGTCTATCTAGAGAGCTAATGGAGGGCAAAGTTATGGTAACTTCTTAGTCACAGCCAAACACCTTAAGTGAGGGAGTCACTGTGCCTATGGGCTCGAGAACATCATCACAGGGAACATCAAGCTCAATTGGCATAATATAATATACAAAAACCTCATTCTGTATCCTGCTTTGGTGATTGGGAACTGGGGTCTTAAAAGCTTGCAAGTGGCCAGCTAAGATGCAGCAATTGGTCTCTCTTTGTCTGACTACTAACTAGAAGGCAGGTGGTTCAAACCTACCAGCCACTCCTCGGAAGGAAGGTTGGGCAATCTATTTCCGTAGTGATACTGCCTCAGAAGCCCAGTGAGGGTTTGCTGAGTCAGATATGACTCGACAGCAGTGAGTTTGGATTTGGAGATTTTTTGTCTGGATCAAAGAAAAGTGAAGAAAATCAAAGAAGCATGTGAAGAATTAGTCCAAGAGACTAGTGGACCATGGGAACCTCAGCCTACATGATCAGAAGAACTAGATTGTGCCCAGCTACTACTGTCAACCACTCTGAAAATGATGAAAATAGGAGATCATGGATAGAGTAGGAGAAAAATGTAGAACAAAACTCAAAAATCATAAGAACTGACCAGGCTTACTGGTCTGAGAGACTGGTGAAACCCCTGAGACTATGGCCCCTAGTCACCTTTGGGGCCTGGAATTGAACACACTCCCATGGCTTCTGGCCAAGCAATAAAAAGGCCTACAAGGTGAACAATTATACCAGGTGGGTATATTCCTTGGAACAATCAATGATGAGAGATCAGAAGGGCAGTATTCGCAGAGGGAAATAGCTGCGAAGGCAGGAATGCATAGGAAAGAAGGACACAGGGAAAAAGTAACCACAGGGAGGAAGTAGGACGAGAGCTGTTACATCTTGAGGACTGCAATCAAGGACATGAAACAAAACGTGTATGGACTGACGAATGAAAAATGAATTTTCTCTGTACACTTTCACCCAAATCACAATAAATATAAACAAATAAATATCACTACCTTGCCTGTGGCTCATTCTTTCAGACTCAGTACTCTGAAGTCATCTGATAGGCTCATTTTTATTGACTGAATAATAGATTTTCCCATCTTTTTTAAAGGTGAGATACTTGTAATAAGTCTCTGTTCCCTAGAGACTCTGTTCCCATATAGACTTGGCATAGTAGTAGGAATTTCAGGCACAGTGGCTGGTAGGGGGTGGAGGAAGAAAAGAGAGTCTAAGACAATGGGAGCTTAAAAATTTATCACAAGTCTTTCTGGAGTCATTGAGGCTGAATGAACCCCTAAAACTATTGCCCTGAGATAATCTTTGAACTTTAAGCCTTAAATAAAACTATCCCTTGAAGTCTTCTTTAAAGCAAAGAAATAGCTTATCTCAGTTAGTAAAGTATGTCTGTTTGAGCATTGTGCTCTTTCAAAGAATTATCTATATGAGCTCAAATTGACAACAGCAACTTGAAAGATTGGATGGGAAGCTTTGGAGACAGTGAGTTTAAGATAATAGTGATGGAATAATTTGGAAAAGGACAGTGAGAATGAAGCAGAACTTGAAGAATATAATCAATGTTACTGAATTGTACAAGTAGAAATTGTTGAAATGTTATGTCTTTGGCAGTGAATGTTTTCACCAAAATAAAATAATTTACCACATGTAACTTACCACATTAGTAACTTGTCACATCATACACACGTGTGTGTACACACCCTTATGTATATATCTATCTACATCTAAAGGAGCTCTGGTGGTGCAGTGCCTAAGGCATTTGACTACTAACCAGAAGGTTGGTGGTTCAAACCCACCAGCTGCTCGATGGAAGGAAGATGGGGCAATCTACTTCTGTAAAGATTTACTTCCTCAGAAACCCAATGGGGGTCGTGATGAGTTGGAATTGTCTCAGTGACAGTGAGTTAGGTTTGCTTTATATCTCAATCAATCAATCACTCAATCTGTCTGTCTGTCTGTCTATCTCTTTCTTATCATCTGGGGAATTAAACCACCCCCAGCTAGCAGCACTTTCTTAGAGTCTGTGTCCAGTCACTGCCAGTTCAAGAGGCAGAGGGCATAAAGATGAATTCTCAGAAATAGGAGAAAACTCTGCAAACATCCAATCCTTCACAGCAATAATACGGAAACAAATAGGATAATAAATATTCAAGGACAAGGAAGGAGATGTCTCATGAGCAGTGACCACATGGTAGACCCTATTAGTATACCCACTCAATGGAGGAAAAAACTGAGACCCAGAGAGGTCAAGTAGCTTTTTCCAACAAATAAATGGTATGTGAACTGGGACACATAACTGTCTAAATTTGTATCTTGCTACAATCCCCCTCCCAATTGCATCACTTTGTTTTATTTATAATACTTATTTCTATTTGAAATTATCTTGTTAATCATTTGTGTTATTAGTGCCTTTTTCCTTGCCCTTCCCACTCCTCTACAAAATGTAAACTCAGTGAAGCCAGGAGTCTTGTCTGTCTTATTTACTGAGGTGGCATCCCTTGATCAATGCCAGGAACACAGTAGGCCCTCAGGAAACAGAAAGATTTAAATGAAAGAATGGTGAAAGATTTGAAAACACGTCTGTTGCTCCAACTTCTTAACCACTATTCTATTTTACCTTCCTGAGCCACTGTTCCCTAATCTGCCAAATGAAGACAATGGTTCCTACCTTTCATGGTAGTGATTATGCTATAAATGCCCTACAGCACATTGAAATTACCCAGTAAAAAGTGGCTATTATCTTCTCTCTTCTTTGAACATGTGGTCAGTTTGGCAATGCAGACTTTTCCATGCCAACAGAACTGGTGCTGACTGAGCCTGTCTTACTTAACAAGCTCATTCAAAAAGGAATTTTCATAAGAAATGAGAACAGTCAGTTATTATCAAGCTCTGGGAACTTCCAGGATTCTATGAACTTATTAACACTAAGGCCAAGTGTGGGATTTGGGCCTGGGTCTTGGCTTTAGGGATCTGCCTGTTCTCAGTTATCACACAGTATGAGTGTGCTAATGAGCCCCAGGGGACAGCTGCAGCCAAGAGGCCTCTCTTCCCACACACTCATCTAGTGACCAGATAGAGTGGCCCTACCTGGCCTAGGAACCAAGCTTCCTCAGCCTGTTCTTCTCTAGCCCAGGGACACCCAGATTCCGAAGTTAGCAGGATTTTAAAAAAATAAGCCCAAACTCATTGCCATCAAGTTGATTCTGACCCAAAACAACCCTCTAGGACACAGTAGAATCATTCCATAGGGTTTCCAAGGCTTTAAATCTTTACAGAAGCAGACTACCTCATCTTGCTCCCACAGAGCAGCTGATAGGTTCAAACTGCCAAGCTTTTGGTTAGCAGTTGAATTCTATAACCACTGTGCCATCAGAGCTCCTGAACTGAATTGAGCCCTTTTTAAGTTTGTGCCTGTAAGTCACCAACTTAAGCTATTTCAAAGAAAAAAGCATTCCGTTTGCCGATATTTTTTCTCTGCCCTGCACTTGACTGACTTTTTAGCTGAATTTTCTGTGGTGGGGCTGAATTAACTTTGCTAATTTTGGCTTTGGAAAAGCTAGCTCTCTGCAAATTGGGCCCTCCGAGAGGCACATTAACTCTTCAGGCCACAGGAGAACTTTCAATGTGTAGTGGCTGCACGCGCACACAGACAACGCAGACCACCCAGGCCAAATCCAGAGCTCTACTCCCAGGCCAACCAGGAAGTCCCTAGAAAGAGCAGTGCAGCAGGAAGAAGCAGTCAAGAGTATGCACAAATTCTTTGGGTTTAAAGTTTTGGCAGTTAAGACATGAGAATAACTTAAGATATATATGTAGGTCCTGCCCTTAAAGAGCACCAGCTTAACTGGAGAGAAAATTTGAGACCAACCAACTAAGAAATAAGACAGTGTAAATATCAGTGCCACTAATCCATAGATTTCAGAGAACAGGGATATTTGAATGAACTGAAATGACTCTGAAAGGCATTACGGAGGGGTATCTTAGGAGAAGCATTGAGGCTGAATGGACTTGGGATAAATATAAAGGAGAGAGAAGGACAGACCAGATGGAAGGATGAGCAAAAGCAAAAGCTTCAAGATCAATGGGGGCCAAGGAGGGTGGGTAGAAAACAGAGTGTGTAATTGGGAAGGCGGGGAGACTTGGCAAACGCCAAAGGTTTATGTGGAATAGTGGTGAGAAATAGGGCTGGAGAAGGACACAGCTGTTTGGTATATGACTCAATAACATTTACTTAACCTAGTTTGTTGCCCCTGGAAGTAGAGATGGAATGTTCTGCATCCTGAGATCTTAGTTATTCAGGTCACAAGTGAGGGATTTTGAAACCATACATAGGTTCCAAGATGTGAGCACATTCTCCTTTACTGGACATTCTTTTGCTTGCCCTTGAAGTATTGGGGTCTCTTGGGAATTAGCCCTTCTTTGACTTCTCTGTCTGAACATCTTCCCCAGGCAATTGCATCAGCTTCCATATCTTCAACCACCATCCATAGACTGTACCTCCCTAGCCTATGTCTTTACCCCATCTTTCTCTTGAGTTTCAGGCTCTCTCCACATCTGTTTGCTAATCATCTCAATCTCTGAAACTGAATATTTGCTTCCTGATAAGACCTACTTTCTCCTCTATTAAAGGCTCCACTCTCCTTTTTCTTTCCTTTTCTCCTGCCTTCTTTCTTTCCTAAAACATTAATTGAATATTTGCTATATGGTAGACATCATGTTAGGAGCTCTGGTAGCATAGTGGCTAAAGCACTTGACTGCTAACCAGAAGGCTGGCAGTTCAAACCCACCAGCCACTCCTCGGAAGGAAGGTTGGGCAATCCTACTTCCGTAGTGATACTGCCTCGGAAACCCAAGGAGGGGTCGCTATGAGTCAGGGCTGACTCGACAGCACATAACAACAACAACAACAGACATCATGTTATGCTTTGTGAATGCAAAAATAGCATACAGTGTCCTTGCCTTTGAGGGGCTCATAGTACAGTGGAACCCACTGATGAGCTCAATAATTCATTTTCATTCATTTAAAAACAGTTCATAAAATAACTACCTATAAAATAAATGTTTATAAAACACTGAGATAAATAGAGGTAGGGAAACAGTTTTTGAGGAAGCTAGAAAAGTTTTACTCAGAGTAGTAGGCTCAAGAAAGGCTTCTTGTTGGAATAATTAGGAAGAGAGTAGTAATAATGGTAGCACAACTTGAAGAATGTAATCAGTTTCACTGAATTGTACATGTACAAATTGTTGAAATGGTTTATTGTTTTCTAAGTATACTTTCAGGAGCTCTGGTAGCGTAGGGCCTAAGGTATTTTACTGCTAACCAGAAGGCTGTCGGTTCAAACCCACAAGCCACTCTTCGGAAGGAAGGTTGGGCAATCTACTTCCATAGTGCTATCGCCCCGGAAACCCAAGGAGGGGTCGCTATGAGTCAGATCCAACTTGACGACACATAACAACAACAACATGTGAACTTTCACCAAAATTGAAAACAGAGAAAGAGAGAAAGGAAGGAAGGCAGGAAGGAAGGCCTCCTGAGTTAAATAAATTGTGAGCTAACTTTTAAATCTTGAGACTTAAGTGGACAAAGAAGAGAAGATGGGAGAAATAATGTATGATGGGAGACAAAGGAGAGAGTGTGAGCAAGAAACACTTGAAGAAGGTTGTTCATTAAAAATAATGATAATAACAACTAACATTTACTGAGACTTTACTGTGTATCAGTCAGAGTCCTCGAGTGGTGCAAAGAGTTAAGTGCTCAACTATTAACCAAAAGGTTGGTACATTGAACCCTCCCAGTGGTGCCTCTGCTTCTGAAAGGTCACAGCCTTGAAAACCTATGGCATAGTCCTACTCTGTACATATAGGGTCTCCATGAGTCAGAATTGACTCAAAGGCAACTAACAACAGCAACAACATGTACCAGTCACTAGGATAAGCACCTTAGATGTTTTATTTTATGTGATCCTCACATTAACATCAAAATTGGTGATAGTAACTTCCTCATTGCATAGTTGATTAAAATGAGCTTCAGATTAATAAACCTACCCTTGAATGTTTGCGAGTAAGTAGTTAAGCTGGAAACCTAAACCTCTTTGACTCTAGAGTTTGGAAAATGGAAAAGCATAAAAGAGGAGTTTGAGGCAGAAGGAAGATTTTAAAGAGTCCTATGTGCTTCAGTAAAGGGTTTGAGTTTCATCTTACAGATGAAGTAAAGAAGTTACATGAAGCATATTTCTGATGGACAAAGTCCCTTTGGAGGGGAGTCAAGGATAAATAGGGTGGAGAGAAAAGACTGGAAGCAGTGTATCAGTCAAGAGGCTGGTGTTATAGTCCAGGTGAGACTCATGAAGCCCTGGAGGAAGAGAGGCAGAATGAACAGGACTTTTCACAATTTGCATGTCAGGGGAGAGGGATGGTCTAAGACAATGCCCAAGATCTAAAGATCATTTACTTCTTAGAAAATTATCACTTGATACTTCTGTCAATAAACATTATTGAGTATCTGCCATGAGCCAGGCACCATTCTATGTCTTGGGGATAGAAGTGATGAACAAGATACAACCCCTGGCCTCAAGGATCCCACATCCTAATGATGGAGATAAACAACAATCATTATAGAAAATCAATAACTGTGATGGATATGCACAAGCTTGTCATACTGAGGTTGAGGGTGAACAGCAGGTAGGCTTCCAGAGGAGGTGATGCCCAGATCTCTCTCTTGATCTGTAGACTCTCAGTTCCAACTATTAACTGGTCATCCATGCTAGCTGTTGTACAGGCATTTCTAATTTACTTTGCATCCAGTGGCTTCTTGGAAGAAAGACTTGGTGATTTTCTTCTGTAAGATTATAGCCAAGAGAACCCTATGGGGGCAGTTCTACTCTGTCATATGGATCACTACAAGTCAGAATTGACTTGACAGCACCTAAAAAACATGTCCAAAATTAAAACTGAACTCATGCTTTTACCACCAACATGGTGGTATGTACCATGTTTCATATCCATACCAACTCATTCATTCAATAAATAAATTCTTTGAGTACTAACAAAGTGCCAGGTGCTGTATCAGACATAGACCTTATAGACTACCTAAAGCAAGTTAATATTTCCACTTTGGTTTAAAAATTACAGAGTCCATTAGCATCTAAATGACTTATTCTGAGACAACATTACAAGATTTAACCCAAGTAACATTTAAAAAAAAAGGAGCTCTGGTAGCATAGTGCCTAAGGCACTTGACTGCTAACCAGAAGGCTGGTGGTTCAAACCCATCAGCCACTCTTCAGAAGGAAGGTTGGGCAATCTACTTCCATACTGATACCACCTTGGAAACCCAAGGAGGGGTCCCTATGAGTCAGGTCTGACTCGATGGCACAAAACAACAACATTAAAAATGGAATCTTTGGTTGGTGCAAGTGGTAATACACTCAGTTGCTAACCAAAAGATTGGTAGATTGAGTTCACTCAAAGGCATCCCAGGAGAAAGTCCTGGTGATCTACTTCCTAAAGATCAGTCATTGATCTGTGGAACACAGTTCTACTATGACACATAGGAGACTGCCATGAGTCAGAAAACAACTCAACAACTGGCTGTTGTTAACATTAAGAATATCAACATTCACATTTCTGTGCTCTGTAACTTCTGTCAAAAACATTGTCCTTCCTGGGACCAAAGGAATGAATAGTACTCTGAGCAAGATTTTGCCTTGCAGAAAGCTAGAAACACCACTCCTCTGCTACCAGGAAAAGACCAATGTGAGTGAGAGTGCCATCATTCACTTCCAAGGTCTAACCCCAAATGGAAGAAGCAGGCAAACAATGTCAGGCAGGGCCCATACTGTTGTTACCATTCACTCTGGCTGCATTGTTTATGATGAAGAGAACAGCTTGTAATGTTCTTGTGATAAAGACTGAAAAATTTAATGGAACATTTCTACAGAGCACAGCTTGGAATCAATCATTCACACAGCTCTACCATGGCCCAGAGATGCTCAATCTTTGTTTTTGACAAAGCCCAACTTCCAGCACAACTCTTAGCAAAAGCTTTGAGATTGACCAAAGAGGGAAAGAGTGATGGTAAAGAAGAATCCAAAGACAATAGGAAATCCCAGAGAGGAACATCTCCCATAGAACCTATCACAAAGCCTTGTATCTAATATGCTCTTAATAAATGTTCATAGAATGAATGGAAAAGTGAAAGGATGGATGGAGGGAGGGTGACTCAAGGGTTGTCAGAGAGCTTTGGAAAAGAGAGAGACTGCCAGCACCCACTAACTTCTCAAAAAAGTGGTTTCTATTACACAACTCTTTATTGATTGAGTTCTTGGTGGTGCAAACAGTTAATGCATTTGGCTACTAACCAAGAGGTTGGAAGTTCCAGTCCATGTAATAGTTGTTGTTGTTGTGTGCCGTCGAGTCAGCCCCGACTCATAGCAACCCCTCCTTGGGTTTCCAAGGCAGTATCACTACGGAAGTAGATTGCCCAACCTTCCTTCCGAGGAGTGGCTGGTGGGTTTGAACCGCCAGCCTTCTGGTTAGCAGTCAAGTGTCTTAGCCACTATGCTACCAGAACTCCTAGTCCATGTAGAGGGGCTTTGAAAGAGAGATTTGACAATCTGTTTCCAAAAAATCACCCTTTGGAAACCCTGTACATATGAGATTTGATTCCTTGGTCTGGAGGTTTAGGGTCATGTTTTCATATGACAGCCTGGTTAAATGGCCTAACGATGTGTTTAGTGCTTCTGCTCTACCTCCTAGTTCATTGCGTAGTGTCTGGACTCTTAAAAGCTTACAAGCGACTATCCAAGGCACAACAACTGGTCTATATTTGCCTGGAGCAATAGAGGAAGAATAATCAGGAATAAGAAGAGGATATGGAATGTGTGACTAATTCCATCTTTTGCCAAGACATCGGAAGAATTGGATGGCACTCAACTACTATTACTGAACCTTTTTACTTTTTTTCAATGACTGATATTTTTAACTTATTTATTTATTTTTATTCTTGCACAGTTTGATCAAAGATTCTATTAAAAAATTCTGATCAAAAGGGGAAAAACCCATAACAGAATTTCAAGTTCTGATGGACTGCAGATTTCCTAAAGCCATGGAGGCCAGATGAACCCCTGAAACTATTGCCCTGAGATAATCTTCAAATCTTAAACCAAAAATATCCCCTAAAATCTTCTTAAAATCAAACAGTTTAGCTTAAGTAGTAAAAAATGTCTGCCTTAAGCATTATGCTCTTTTAACAGCTATCTATGAGGTATCAAATTGACTACAGCAAGGTGAAAGATTAGATAGGAATTTTCAGGGGCATTGAATTTATGTTAATGAGGGAGGAATAACCCAGAAAAGGAGGGTGACAATGGTTGCACAACTCAAAGAATGTAATCAGTGTTACTGAATGTACATGTAGAAACTGCTGAATTGCTGTTTGTTATGCTGTGTATATTCTCAACGACAACAACAAAATAAAAAAAAATTAAAGAAAGAAAACCCAAAGGTGAACAGTTCTTCTGTGACACATACTGGGTCACCATAAGTCAAGATCAACTCAAGGACAACTGGTTTTTCATTTGACTACTTGTTAAGATCTCTGGTAGCATAGTGCATAAGGCACTTGACTGCTAACCAGAAGGCTGGAGGTTTAAACCCACCAGCCACTCCTCGAAAGGAAGGTTGGGCAATCTACTTCCATAGTGATACTGCCTCGGAAACCCAAGGAGGGGTCACTATGAGTCGGGGCCGACTCGATGGCACACAACAACAATAACAAACTTACAATTTAAATGCCTGAATACTCTAGGGAAGTTGAAAGAACAGAGACTGAAATGTCATAACTGTCCCCATCAGATTCTAAGATCAGTGCACTAAAGAACTTCTGCTCTGTCCTGTTCTGTGTCGAGTTTGCACTCCATGCTGCACCACAAGAGGTCTGAGCAGCTGCAGATTTCTACAAAGAATTCCTGCTCTTCATCTAAACTTTGGAGCATATATCTCCAATGTGGTGGTAGAGGAAAAGGTGACAGGGAAGCAATTTACTATCTTAAGATCCCATAGAGATGTTTCCAAACAGCTCTCCTGAAACCCCAAATCCAATCACCCAATATGTATAATCGAACTTGAAAAATCAGTCCTAGCACACTTTCCTCATGTCCAAGTTTTTTAAAAAAGAAACTAATTTCTAGATCTGTGAGATATGTGATCTCAATCAGACTTAGCTATCCATTGAATTAAGCCCAACTGGAAATGTTCACTGAGCTTCCCACATACAAAAATTTTTACATTTCCCTTCATGTTTTGCGTGACTCTGTAACCAAAAGTTAAAGCATAAATTGCCCTTAAAAAATGAATCATTGATTCTAACACTCATTCTGAAAGAGAAAGCACTTTCTTTAACAAACAGTCTTGTTCTCACAAGTCAGATACTTAGATAAATCTCTGGGGTTTGGAAAATTGAGAGAAAACTCCACAGTTCCAGGCCATTGGACAAAGTGAACTGTTTAACCTTGTAAAGTTTGCACAACTCTCACCACAAGTCTAGTCTGAGAATGGGAGCTTAATTTCCAGATGAAAATGTTCTGGTCTGTGGGCTCAGAGCCCAACCACCCTTACGGGTGGTGGTTAGAACAGGCTTAGAGGCATAGTTGGGCCCAGAAAATATTTAAGTTGGAAAGATATGAGCTCTGACAGTGAGGTCACCATTAAACACTACAATTAAAACAGATGAAGAAAAAAAGTAACCAAGTAAATCTCATGAATGTTTTTAAAGCCACTGCTTTGGGGCAGCCCTGTCTAGGTACTGTTCTTGGTAGGAGTTGTGACTGGAATGCAATAAATAGCCCATGGGGTCGTCACGATGGAGAACATGGCCTGCCATTTCCTCCTGGTCTGTTCACCGGGGCTCAGCAATACCTGAGGCCAGCTATTTCCAAGTGGCCATTTGCTCCAGCTTTTGAGCAATCAGTCAGGGCAGAGGCCAAGAGGGTCAGGGCATAACCGGGGTCAGCCCTTGATCCTCAGAGAAGGACAAGGATTGTGCTGTGAGGATTCAGAGATCCAGGCCCACAGGCAAGTTGGACTCAATTTTCATTGGCCTCCTTCCCCCACCCCACACACCTCCACAATTTCAGCAGGGCATTGACCTGTATTTTCTGTCTTTACAAGCAATTTTTACTTTTCTTTTTAGTTTAATGGCTATTATTTAATTGATACTGCTTTTGCTCTTACTGAAGTTTGATAGAATTATAATCCCAAAGTTAGTGCTTTTTTAATATAAAATGTTATAATTCTCACATAGCTTTCACTTCAATGGACCCTGTAGAATCAGAGTGTAAGTATTTCCTTTTCATTGAAATAAAAAGTCCACTATTAATTAAACCATCACGACATGACCAAGTGGAGATGTTTAAAACAATATAGACCATTTCCATATGTCATAAGCTGTTATTAGAAATCTGTCAGTTATTTAATATTTACTTCAATACATTTTGATGTGTTGTTTTAAAAACAACACAAAATCCTCTCCACCTATGTGTGAAAAATAATTTGAGGTCTCATGTCACAGCAGTTAAGGCACTCAGCTGCTAACCAAAAAGATCGGTGGTTCCAACCCACCAGTCACTCTGTGGAAGAAAGATGAAGCGGACTGCTTCTGTAAAGATTTAAATAACCAAAAAAACAACAAAACCTCACTGCCATTGGGTCAATTTTGACTTATAGTTATTCCACTCGGGTTTTTGAGGTGGTAAATCTTTACCGAAATAGATCCTTCCATCTTCCTCTGCAGAGTGGCCAGTGGGTTTGAATCGCCAGCCTTCTGGTTAGAAGTCCAGTGCCTTGGGCACTATACAGTCTTGGGAAAATTACAGTACAGTTGTTCTGTTCTACGGTTCTACTCTGTTCTATAGTGTCCCTATGAGTCAGAATTGACTCAATGGCAGTGAGTTTAGTCTGAGTTAACAAAAACAAACAAACAAAACTGCACCAAAACAACAACGACAGCATCCCAAGCTAAACTTAGTAAGATTTTAATTAGTTTAGCCCTAAATTCTTAGAACACATTAGGGGAGTTGACATTTTGAAGCAGCTTGTTTCTTGTTTTATAATCTCTTTAACCTTTGCTATTTTATTTATGATAGTCTTTGAGGTTTAAATGTTTCTAAATTTTATGTAGTCAAAATAAAAATTCTTTTGTTGTAAATAAAAAGGAGTTACTTCCCACTCAGTATTTCTAGTTGTTTTGTGTCATATGATTTCTCGAGATATGAAGGTTAATTTTTGTCAATAATGGAAGTTTGCTATTTGATTTACTAAACTCTAATCCATTTAAAATTTTAGTAAATATAAGCATTAAATCTACCAGTGTGTTTAAAAGCAGAAGTGAGAAGGTTGGCAGGGAGAAGTGCAAGAGCTAAGTCATGAGAGCATGACCAGCCAACCATATGTGATCATGATAAATCATTCAGCATTATTAGAGCATAAAGGATGAGGATGTGAGAGGGGCCTAGAAGGTTAGCACAGCAGAAGCCATTGTAGGTCATGCTAATTGAATTTCATTCTCTGTATGATTGGGTTCTATTTAAAGGACTGAAGAAAATGTGTGTTTCAGAAAGATCTGTCTGTCTAGAGAGGGGAGAATAAATGAGAGGGGGCAGGTTTAGAGGATGGGAGACCAATTAGTTGACTATTGCTATAATCCAGATGAGAGAATTGTCTTAAACTAGGGCATCAATACAGAGATAAATACAGAGAAAGGGAAAGATTTCAGAACCATTTTAAGTATAGAAGGAAGGCATATTCCAGAGCATTTAATAAGTAAAATCAATGTTACTTAGTGAGGAGTTAAGAATGGTTTCCTGCTTCTCATGCTAGTAATCCAAACATGAAAGTGCCACTAAGCCGGGGAGCTCATGAGGATGAGGGTAGGTCTTGAGAGGGGGATTGATAAGTTATGTTTTTTTTTTATTATTATTATTATTATTGTGATTTGGGTGAAGATTTACAGAACAAATTTACTTTCCATACAGAAGTTCACATATACTTTGTCTCATGACATTGACCACAGTTTACCACAATGCAACAGCTCCCCTCCCACTTCCTCCCCATAGTTACCTCTTCCCTGTGTCCATCCCTCCATGCACTCCTGCCCCCTGAGCTGTCTCCCTGTGCATAAGCAGCCCTTCTTTCTTATGAGTTATGTTTTGAGCATGTTTGTCATAATAAGCTTAATTTGGACTCCTTCAGGATAGCTTGATTACCTTTGAATTCTGCCCAGGCTTCACAGCTCAGCTTTAAATTCTTTTTCTTGGTTTAAATAACTATGTCTCCTGATTGTGACTTGGGTCTGGCCTCTTAACTCTGGATTTTGTTTGTTGCTTATAGGAAATTAATTTGGTGGCTACAGTTTATGATTTTGTCTTTGCTCTGGGTCAGTGATGTGCAGCAATGATGCCTTCCTACCATTGTGGTTCTCTTTGGGCCCTCGTGGGAATCTCTGCTTATACAGATGGGAAGGAACAATCTGCAAAGCGATTGCCTAGGCAGTTCTGAGCTGTTTCTTTAATGAGGAATTTGAGAATGAAGAGAATGTGTCCGGTCATTGTACCAAACTACCTGTAAGCTTCCTATTGATTCAAAGGAAAACCATGCCATTGTCTTTTCAATAGACATTTATCAAGTGCTTACCATGCATCAGGAATTGGGGAGTTAGCCATGGATGAGATAAGCAGAGACCCTACCCTCCCTAATCTCATGGGTCTGTAGGAATAAGAGACAAACAAGTACACCTAGAAGAACAAATCCTCCTTCACTTCCTTTGCCCTTTTGGAGTTTGATCTGGATAGAGTATCATAATTCTTACACAATAAGTCTTCTTTGTAATATAGATCCCACCCCCCTCCAGAATTTGCTCTGACCCAAGATAAAGAAATACTTAAGGTTCAAAATTTCTATTTCTTCTCAGTGTTTCTGTAGCTAAAGATGGTTGATTAGGATAGGGGTTACTAGATGGAACTTTGGAATGGGCGAGTAGGCCCCATGAGTGTGTGGTTTACAAGAGGAAGAGAAAATCTGTTACCGCTTCTCAGACTATTCTTTCCATGGTAGGTAGGGGAGGAGTCTTCAGGTGATGTTACATTTCTCTTTTCTAGACTATTCTTTCAAAATTACTGTATGAGATTGTGAGTGCGAGTATGTGTCACTGTGTGCATATTTTCTCTGGAGATATCCATAGAAGCCCAAAATATTGAAGGAAGAATGAAAAGGCTTTCCTTTTGTTTGAGGAAGGGGAGAGACCTCATAGGGGTTTTTACATCTTGGACTAAAGCAAACATTTCCCCAACTCCATGTCTCTCCCCAAACCCCACACTTTCCATAGGTTATAAAAAAGAGCCTCAAAACTATGCAGTTACATCCATTTGATTCCAACTCATGGTGATGCCATATGTTGCAGAGTAGAATTGCTCCATAGAGTTTTCATGGCCATTGTCTTTCAGAAGCAAATCACCAGGCCTTTCTTCTTAGGCACCCCTGGGTGTGCTCAAACTGCCAACCTGTGAGTTAATAGCCCAGTGCTTAACCATTTGCACTACCCAGGGATTCTTCCATGGTTTATAACAGATGAATAACTCAGACCTCAAGACTCATATTGCTGACCATTATTTTGTCCTATGGACAACCTCATGGGTAAGAAAAGATACATATTCCCCTTTCTAAGCTACGTTTAACTAAATAATTTCAGGGAAGGGGTAGTGTCACATCAAGCTTCTTCTACATATCTCTCTACATCTTCTCTAAACCAGATCTAAAATATTATCTAAGGGAAAACAACATCCACTCGTTTTCCCTCCTAAAACCTACGTCAAACCACTTGCTCTTCCTGGGGAAATCTCCTTTCTGACAATTTTCTGCTCCCAAGGACTTCTGTCTCCTCTCTATATACACTTATCCACATTTAAAATAATAATTAAAAAAAAAAAAAAAAAACCTATCAACAAAAATCTAGGCTCATTTTAAGATGAAGTAAAGAAGAAGACCAAAAACAAAACAAAACTCGCGGCCATTGAGTCAATTCTGTTTCATAGCAACACTATAAAACAGAGTAGAACAGCCTTATGGGATTTCCAAGGCTATAAAATCTTTATGGAAGATGACTGCCTCCTCTTTCTCCTGAGGAACAGCTGGTAGGTTCCAACCGCTGACCTTTTGGTTACCAGTCAAATGCCCTGTACCACTAGAGCTCCTAAGGAGAAGAAAGGAAAGTGAAAATTGGTCATAATCAAAGAGAAAGATAGGAAGAGGCTCCTAATTCAGAAGTGGACTCTGGAGGCAATGCTAACCTAACAAAGACTGCGGATGGGAAAAATATCCCTGGAAATCTGCCACCTATTCTGGAAGCCTGGGTGGGGTTGCACTGCACGAATGCCTTGACAGGATATCTCATTTGGGATTATCTGTGACAGAGCACTCACTGAAGAAAGTAGCAGGCCAATTAGTTCAGAAGGGATCTGACAGGAAAAACAAGAAAAATGAGGTAGCCCAGAGTCCAGACAGCCTCTGCAGAAAGCCATTCATACTGAGATGACGTGAACATTTTGAAAAGAAAGAACTAAAATGCACATCTAGCTTTAGCACTGAGAACAAATGAATCTCCCACTCCTCCTCACAACAAATTCTCTCTGCTGATAGAGGAGGGAATGTGAGACAGAGGAATAAACACAAACTATGAGCTTTGCCTCATCCAGCTCCTCCTGATGGTTCTGGTTGGGTTCTGGTCAGGGGAGGAGAGATAGGATAATGATTAACAGCAGACTTTGAAGCTGGACGGCTGGGTTTGAATCATGAAGTTGCCACTCTCTAGCTGTGTGGTCTTGGACAAGTTATTCAACCTCACACTGCCTCAGTTTCTTCATTTGTAAAATAAAGGATAATAAAAATGCTTACCTCATAGAGTTCTTAAGAAGACTAATGAAATGAGTTCATGTTTATAAAGTACTTAGGATAATCAGTGTCTGACTCAAAAAATGCTGAAGGAGTATTTGTTCAAAATGGGCTGTAACCACTGTTATGCAAAGCTACATATTACAGTAGAGGGCAGCTGAGTTGGGTATTCAGAACCCCTAGACCTGACCATGGCCAGGACTTTTTTATGTAATGGGTCATCAGGCATTGTATGATAAGGAGAAAGATGGAGAATGCCAGAGTAAAAGGTCATAAACTTGATCCACTCACAGTGGACACAAAGTGCTCAACACCCTTTCTGTGCCCTTGCTAGAGACCATGATGCAAGGAAGGTGTTACAGAGGGCTGCACCTCTTGTTGCTCCATTTGCAAGGCAGGGAGTTTAAGGTGTTAAACAATCCCAGGCTAATATATCCCTCCAGTTCCTGAGCTACACCCAGAACAAATGAAAGCCGCCATTTTTTCCTCCACTGGAGACAGGGTCTATTCTGTTTGAGCCCCAGGATTATTCCTCTGGTCTGGCACTGCTCCTGCCAACCAGACTGGTTCCCACCAAACCCTTGCTGCTTCTGATTATAAATAATCCTGGCCACTTATCATCTGCTGTCTGTGGTATTGAGGCTGCTGCTCAGATGAAATAATGTTTGGTCTACCATTTTAGCTCCTCTTTCCACATATTCTGCAGCATCCTACCTTCTGTCTGCAACTTTCTATCTCTCAGTCTCTCTCTTCCATGCTCTGTAGCAAGGATGGCCAATGCAGGGCATTCCTTCTACAGCTCTTTCCTATCACTGTCCTGCTCCCCTATCCCCAGTATAACTAACAGACTATGGCCCTTTTTTTCTTTATTGGACTCATTAGCTGTTTTCAGTAATTTTATTCAACCACAGCCAGTTGATTATTCCTCTGCTGTCCTCCTTGCCAACTTTTGCCTCCTTCTCAACCTGATCATCATAAACACTTACCTATACCTATTTATAATTTAGCTGTTACTGTCATTGATGTCTACTACAAATCTTAAAGTGTTAATCCCACAATAGTTACATTTTAACAGCTTTTATTTCTAGTCTGGACGTTTGACACAGTGTAAGTGATCTGTAAATGCTGATCGCATGCATGGCTGATGGAATTGGTCAACCACTCATTTTCAAATACTTTTGAAAAGTAGGGTTATTTTGATTCTCAGACTCCATTTGTTCCAGAAGCTAAAAATAAAATGAGAATTCAATTGAAAATATGCACACAATCCTCCCAGAGTTGTGCCAGAACTTCTGTACTACCCTACTTTCCAGCCTATCAGAAACTGAAATGTATGTGTGCCAATATAGAAAACACCATAGAATGCCAAATTGCTTTAATCAAATAATAGATTTAGCAGTGCATATGTAAAATAGTAACATTTTGAAAAGCTGATGTCTTGCCTTTAAGCTCATTATCTCTATTTTTCTGCAGAAGGAAGATCTCAAAATGGTATAGAGAATTCAGCAATGTAGTACCTTCCACTCCATCAGTATCATCTGAGAATGGAACAAGGTAAGAGGCGTGGGTACTCAGCAATTACTTTTCACTTTAAGTCTGTAGTTCCATGAATAAACTTGGATCCATCTCATAGCTCATTCCAAAAAATTTGGGGGGGGGGGATGGAAAGAAACCCCTAAAGACTACACTAAAGCCCAGTGGTCCCCTTCTAGTCTGAGTATTCAGAGGAAACTGTTTCTTATTAGATGGATAGCTTTCATATTCCTTCTTTGAACCACTTTCAACATAGATATTAGTTCTGCTCAAAAGGTTGTGACTAAGCAAGTCCATTAGTTTAGTTGACCCAAACAAGTTCCATCCTTGGAAATGTCCAATCAGACCAGGGCAAATAGTAAGAGTTGTGGGCAAGAGTGTGTGAGAGAATATTAAAGAGGAAGTTCAGACATAACATTAGTAGTTATCAGATGCTCTCTACATTTCCTTTTAATCCTGAGGTTCTAGAAGATTTTCTAAGTAATTTCTTCAAGTACTTAACACATCGAACAACTATTATTGAGCATCCAGCAATGCCAGGAAATATGCAAGGCTTAGTACTGTGGGTACTAAATAGAGTAAGATATAATTCCCTATCCATAGACTAGTGGGAAAAATTAGCTAAAAATGCAAATATGTGCAATAAAAATATTCAAAAATTAATTCACCACTTTCCCTCAACATTAATCTACTTCCATAGTTTCTTTCTCAATCACCACAACCAGTTAGTCATGTTAAATGCTTTTCCAAAACCTAGAAACTATCAGTGATGCTTTTTCTTCATTCTCCATGTCAATGTGTCCCTAATGCCTATTAACTCTTCTTAATAACTATCACTCCTTCTGTCTTCTCCTGTCCCACTGTGATTGGCTTGGGCCTTCATTATTTCCTGCATGAATTTCTGCATCAATTGCCCAATTACTCTTGTAGCTTCTACTCTTGCTATCCTTTAACCCATCCTGTGCATCGCTCCTGGAATATTATCTTTAACACTCAAATCTTCCTTATCTTTGCTTAAAATTCTTTGAAGAGTTTCTTGTGCATGATATTCTTCATAAAGCCAAACAACTTACTGGTCTTTTGTGTTTCGGTCACTTACGACTTCTCATTTCATTTCCCTCCACTACTGCTTTCTAGCCTGTAGTCACATGGACCTCCCCGCAGAGGTTAAGGTTCTGTAGCCATACCCTCTGGGTCTGACTCCCACTTCCACTACATACTACTACATGTCACAACTTGTGACTGGTTTTCTGTCTCCTCTGGAACTGTGCAATATGAACCCCTCTTTGACACTGAGCTACTTATTTAAATTCTTACTGCCTCAGTTTCCTCATCTATAAAATGTGAATAATAGTTAAATGAGTTAACACATATAAAGTGTTTCAGCTCCAGTATTACCTCTGCTGGTAACCTTCCCCTGAGTTCATTCCTCCCTCATACTAGATTAAATTTTCCCTTCTTCTAAGCCCACTCTCAGCATAAATCCTTTAGGGTACTTAGATTGCTGCATTGAAATTATTTTGGTTCTTCTCTCTCAGTGTTTTATCTTGAAAATTTTCAAATTAACATAAAAGTTAGAAGAAGAGCATAATGAGCACTGCCTGATTTTGCTAGTGCTCTCTACATATCTGTATCGATGATGATGAGGAGGAGGAGGAGCCATAAACCGGCAAGTCAATTTCAACTCATAGCAACCCCTCCTTGGGTTTCCGAGGCAGTATCTCTATAGAAGTAGATTGCCCAATCTTCCTTCCGAGGAGTGGATGTGGTTTGAACCACCGGCCTTCTGGTTAGCAGTCAAATGCCTTAGGCTCTATGCCACCAGAGCTCTCTCACTTAAGTACTATACAGATAAAAGATAAATTCTTGCTTTCCTTCATATTTTGTTCTCTTTCTTCTTTCAATTCAATTTCTTGATAATTCTTGGTCTTCCAAGCGTACATCATCTTCTGCGACAAGCTGGATCACACCATCTGAGGTAAACTAAGTGACTGGCATTCATTTTCCACACTGTCTTAGGCTGGGTTCTCTAGAAAAGCAAAACCAGTAAAGGTTTCATATATATATATATTTAGAGAGAGGGAGAGAAAGAAAGAGTGGAATTTATCTTGGGGAAATGGCTCACACAGTTGCACAGGTTGGCAAGTCCCAAGTTTGTAGGTCAAACATCAAGCTGGAAGCTTCTCCTGATTCATGCAACTGCACGGGCTGACAAACCCAAGGTTAGCAGGCCATATAGCAGGCTTCTGGCTTTTGGAATCCTGATGGTGAAACGGTTAAGCACTCGACAGCTAATTGAGATTCAAACCCACTAGACACTCTGTGGAGCAAAGCAGTCTGCTTCCATAAATATTTGCAGCCTTGGATACCTTATGAGGCAGTTCTTCCCTTCCTATAGGGTCACTATATTTAATGAGCCCTGGATTCAAGCTGGATCCTGAGAAATCTCAACTTATATTCTATTCATCATCTTTTGGCAGCTTTCAACCCACATGACTATTTTTTTCCTAGGCTATTTGAATTAATTGCAAAAGTAAAATTCTGTAAGACTATATTAAATGTCTCACTCATATTCAGATATCTAGAATTTATAGCATTCTATTAATGTTCACCTCCATCAGAATAGGTTGGTTACAAGTTCACTTCTAAAGGAAGTACTCTTCAGTGCTATGGAATAAGGAGATGTAGGAAATTTGCTTTTCTCTGTGCTTTGAGTCAAATTGTTTGGACTGTGTTTTTTAAGGGTGTGTGTAATAGTTAAGGTTTTGTCAGCTTGGCTGAACCATGATTCTAAGTGGTTTAATCAGTTGTGATGTAGTCATCGCTCATGATGAGACCTGATGTAATCACTCCATAATGAGTTATGCTATAAGCAACAAATCAGTTGCTTAGGATTATGGCCTGCTTCCAATATATATATGGACATCCTGGGAAAATTCTCCGGCTTTTTGCTGGATCTGAATCCTGCATGTAGCTCATCACCATCTGGTTCCTGGAGCTGAACCAGTGGCCTGTCATATTGCCTGCTGATTATGTTTGGGATTGTTGCCTTTGTAGCCTGTGAGACAACAATCTACCATTTTACCAGGGCTCATTAAAGATCCTGAGAGACAGGGAGGATGCAGCACTATCAAGAACTATGCATGTGGTGGTACACTGAGACATGAGATAGGCTGGCCTAGAAACTGAGATATAGGTGTATCTGACTGAGGTCAGGCAGATAAGCCTAAAGGTGTTAGAAACAGTATGGAAAAAAAAAATTCTCTTGCAAAACAACTTCCTTGTAAATGATGAAAGGATTTGATAACAATAATCATAATAATAAGCCAGACTCGATGGCACATAACAACAACAACAATTAAATATAGTGACCCTATAGGAAGGGAAGAACTGCCTCATAAGGTATCCAAGGCTGTAAATATTTATGGAAGCAGACTGCTTTCCTCCACAGAGTGGCTAGTGGGTTTGAATCTCAATTAGCTGTCCAGTGCTTAACCATTTCACCATCAGGACTCCTTAAAATAATAATAGTAACTATAAATAAAACCCTTACCACAGCTGATGGCCCCTAGCTGTCTCTACATACTGCACTCCTCCTTTCTGTTGTGTTGTTGCTGGCTGACATTAAGTCAGCCTTGAACTCATGGCAACCTGATATACAATGAAATGAAATACTGCCTGGTCCTGAGCCATCCTGATGATCACTTGTGGATCAGACTATTTTGATCCAGAGTTTTCATTGGCTAATTTTCGAAAGTAGATCATCAGATCTTTCTTCTTAGTGTGTCTTAGTTTGGAAGTTCTGCTGAAACCTGTTTCTGACACTTGGTGGCTGCACCTAAGGTGCACTGACTGGAAGTCAGACCCAGTTCTTCTGCATGCATGGTTAGAATTCTGTCATTGGACCACCAGAACCTCTTTCTCTTTACTATAGCCAAATTTATTTCTGTTCCTCGAATACGCTCTAACTCTGGACATTTGTACATGCTCCTTTGCAGAGAATATGCTTTCCCATTGCTATCACACCCTTAACCTGACAAATTCTTACTTGTTCTTCAGCTCTCAGATGAAATAACTGTTGTTCAGGGAAACCTTCCTGATTCTTCAGAATAAATGTGATCCCCCTGTTTTGTGTTCTTATGACATCTTAGAGTTTTTGGTAATAATTGTGGTCATTTTCATTTCATGTTCAGTGCACCTTCTATGAGACTCTCAGTTCTGTGAAGTCAGGGACTATGTCTGTACCCCTAGCTCACAGAATACTACTTAGCACTAGCATATTCAGTAAATGCTTGTTGAACAAATTATTGTAATTAAAATAACATCTGGGTGGTTATTTCCCGGTAAATAAAATATGCTCACTTCATAAACTCAGAACTTAGGTGGGAAAGAAGAAATAATTTAGTAGCTTCCTGAAATTGTCAGAAATTAAATACACCAAATTCTCATTGATCTCAGGATAATCCAGATCATTGGTAGTTAAAATCCACTAATAATATTATAACATTTTTTCATATGATCATGTTTTCACTTTATATATATTTATTTTGCATATAATCATTATAATCTTTTTTCTTCCAAGAATCCTTCCACACCAAGTTTTTAATAAAGCAATAGAAAGTAACCAATTTCATTATTTTGATTTCTTCTCTTTGTTCATCTATTTATTCATTGATTCATTTGTTCTGTTTTGAAAGTATGGAATGAGATGTGCTGGTTCTTGCTACCTTCTAACCTCCATAAAAATGATGAAGAATTCTAGGACCAAGAAAGACTTAAAGGAAGCTTAGACTCTGCAGCAGTCACGTGCTTCATAGTCAACTTGTTGCCTAGAACTGTAGGCTTGGAAAGTACTAAGCTTCATATCATTCAAGCCTCTTCCATATGACCCCTCCCAAGGCTAGCCCATGCAAGAAACTTCTCACTCTTGAGTTTCTCCATTTGGAAGCCCTTTGGCTCAGGCCACATAGGGGATTGTATACTGAGGCCCATTGGGTTATACAGAAATATCACTGCTGGACTAGCAACTTCTAAAATGGGGTTTCCAGAGCCTTAGAAAATGGAAAAATTGAGGGTAAAGATCTGCAAGTCCTATGGCAGCTCCACGGTGAATGCTTCATCCAGCTCTGCCAACATGGGCTAAGTAAGTGGCCATGGAAGGAAAGAGAGGTGCCCAGTAGGGGTAGGTGGTTCCCAATGGAATGGCCACAATCTGACAATGCCCAGTGACATCCTCGACAGTCTGGATTAGTGGACCCAAACCTCCAACATTTTGGTTAGCTGCCAACCACATTAGCTCTTTGTCTATGTCCACCTGTGGACTCAAAAGGCTGAGATAACCCCCTGGAAAATGAGAGACCATGTGGGAAGAGGCCTCAGTCATCCTAGCTGCTCCACACACAGCAATCATAAATCACTGAATACCAGCTGACCCACCAGTTGACTTCTGATCCATGAGTAAGTCCAGCTGAGACCAGCCAAGCCTCTCCAGTACACAAGAACTGTCCAACTGAGCTCAATCCAAATGTCCAAGTTGCAGAATAGTGAGCTAAATGAATGATTGTTGTTTAAAGTCATTAAATTTTAGGATTATTTGTTATGCAGCAATAACTAACTAATACAGAGGATGATTGGGCAGCACAGTCCCTGAATATATGCAGCCGTGTCTTCCATCAGTCAGTCTTCAGGGACAAGTGCATTAAGATCTAGAGCAGGGGAACATTCGTACAATACAGTTTCTGTTTAGTACCATTGGAAGATGACACTTGAGACAATTTATGAGGCTACTTTTTCCTAGCTTTCTAATAGTAGGATGTGTTTGTACGTCTGTGTTTTTTCACAGTTAGATAAACTCTTCTCTATCAATATTTAATACTCCAGCTGGACTTCCCTCCTGTGAACCCTAATCAAGTCACAGCTTAGCTTACTATTTCATCTCCTCCTGCTCAGTCCAAGGGAGCCATTTGTGTCCAAGCAGCTAATTATTTCATCACCTCCACTCTGTGTCTACAGAATACTATGCAACTGTCAAAATCATCTTAGGCCACTTTTCAGAAAGCTTTTTGAAGAACTGTTAATGGTTTTGATTTAATGGCTCTGTGACAATACCAGAAGGAGGATGTTTTCATTCTCCATAATAACTGGCTGTTGATACCCCTGATAGGATGTCATAATTAAATTTTTCTATACATGAGCTTGTCTGCCCCAATAAACTGCAAATTCCTCAAGATTATAGACCATATCTTATGCATCTCTGAAATCCCCATGCATAGTGCAAAGTATAATGCATAACAAGTTCTTAGTTATCAAATGAATAAATAAATCAATGTACTTTGATTCAGGTCCAATGTCATACTGACTCAGTGAGCACTGGATTCTTTTTTGGACAGAGATTTTCTGCCTTTTGAGCCCCTTGGGAACATCAAGATTTCCCTAGTTTCCTTTGGTTTACTAAGATTTTGTCCTGTGGCTCACTTTGATTTACATGTAATAAGGTTTGATTTGGAATTTTCTTTGTTTCACTATTTCTACTAACATATAAACCTTTTAGATTAAGGGACAATTAATTGAGAGAAACATCTGAAGAATTCTGGGCACAGGTAAATTGAAAGTTGTGACTATTACAAGAAGTCTTTGCTTAAATGTTACCTTCTCCCTTAAGCCACATAAAATTGCAACTTTCCATGCAAACCTCTAGCAGTCCTAATCCTGTTTACCCTATTCTAATGTTTAAAAGCACTTAGTATAAAATGCCTGTCAGACAGTAAGTATTCAATAAATATTTGTTGAATAAATGAATGTAACTATGGTTGCTGTGGCACAGTTTGCACTTGACTATTAACCTAAAAGTTGGCTGTCTGAGCCCATTCAGCAGTACCATGGAAGAAAGACCCGATGATCTGCTTTCGAAAAGATTACAGCCAAGAAAATTTTATGGAGTTCAGTTCTTGATGGCAGCGGGTTTAGTTTTTTGTTTGTTTACTTGTTTATTTATTTATTTATACTATGGTAGGCAGAATTATAACACAGTCCCCAAGATTATCACCCCCTGTATAATCCCCTCCACTTGAATATGAACGGAAGCGATGCATATGATCTCCACTCCTGTGATTCAGGTATGTTGTATGGCAAAGATAAAGGGATTTTATGGATGTGATTAAGGTATCAAGGTGTCACTGCTGAAAAAAAACTCATTGCCATATAGTCGATTCCAACTCATAAGGTTTCCAAGGGTATAAATCTCC
>NW_006921623.1:13798297-13799557 GCF_000298275.1 Orycteropus afer afer | reverse complement strand
GGGAGAATGGACATGTGGTATCTTATGAAAGGAGAGAACAGACACAGAGACAAGGCTTCACACATAGGGAAGATGTGAGGATCTGTCTACGAAGCAAGGAAAGTCAAGAAATGCCTGCAGCTATCAGAAACTGAAAGAAACAAGTAAGGCTCTTCCCTCCAGAGCCAACAGAAAAAGTATAGTCTGCCAACTCCCTAAATTTGGACTTCTAGCCTCTTCCAGAGATGTAAGAATAAATTTCCATTTATGGTATTTTGATATGGCATCCAGATTGTTGTGTTATGAGAAGCAATCACATTAGGCTTTCCAAGACTCCTTGGGCATTCTTATAAGAAAAAATGTCTCCATCTTGGCAGTCATTCTCTCTATCCACAATCTCATAGGCTTCTACCTCTCTTTCCCTTACTCCTTCCACTTAGCCAATCTTTTATCATCATGAAGATTTCACCCTATTATCATCATCCATCAGGCCCCATATGGATTTACTCAACATCACCCACAAAGCAATTAATCAATTTAGCAACATTCTCACTGGGACCTACAATCCCTTCATCCTCTTATCATCTTACAGAACCACCAAACAAGCTACCAATCCTGGTGTTTCTGGAGAAATTCAAATGGTGAGGATTGGTGAAACTTTAAAGGTCTGGTTGCTAGCTTCTGCTAGGCATTGGCTAATATTGTGATATTAACAGCTAATATTAAATACTTACTACTACATCAGGCATTCTTCATTCTGTCATTTAATATTCATAACAGCATCTGAGATACATATTATTACTGGTTCCATCTCACAGATAGGGAAACTGAAACTTGCCCAAAGTCACACAGCTATCTGACAGGGGCAAGGTTTGAGTTGGGGTCTGTTTGATTCCAGAGTCCTAACTCTAAGGTCCTATAGTCTTCTACCTCACACTGGGAAAGCTGTCAACACTAATGAGTCTATTATTATTTTTACTTTTTTCTTCATTTTTATTGAACTAGATGACCCATGAGACTATGGTCCTAAGTCCCCAACCCCAGTGACTCTTTCCATCAAGGCATTTGGTTATGGGTAAGAAGTTTTCCTAACTTTGCTCCCTGAGTTGTTGTTGTTGTTGTTATGTGCTGTCGAGTCAGACCTGACTCACAGCGACCCCTCCTTGAGTTTCCAAGGCAGTATCACTACAGACGTAGATTGCCCAATCTTCCTTCCGAGGAGTGGCTGGTATGCTCTACTATATACATGGATATATTTTCAGCACATATTAATACATATGT
>NW_006921623.1:13796134-13797087 GCF_000298275.1 Orycteropus afer afer | reverse complement strand
CTTCTTCATATAGTCCAGCTTCTCAGACTATTTGCTCAGCATACAGATGGAATAAATATGGTGAAAGGATACAATTCTGATGCACATCGATGCTGATTTTAAACCATACAGTTTTCCTTTGTTCCTTTTGAACATCTGCCTCTTGCTCTATGTACATATTCCACATGAGCACAATTATGTGGTCTGGAATTTCCATTTTTCAAAATGTTTTCCATAATTTGTTATGGTCCACACCCATAATCTGTTATGATCCACACAATTGAATGCCTTTGAATAGTCAATAAGACACAGGTAAACATCTTTCTGATATTCTCTGCTTTCAGCCAAGATCCATCTGACATCAGCAATGATATCTCTCATTCTATATCCTCTTTTGAACTGAGATTGAATTTCTGGAAGATCTCTGTTGATGTACTGCTGCAATCATTTTAAATTATTTTCAGAAAAATTTCACTCGCATGTGATATTCATAATATTGTTTGATAATTTCCACATTCTGTTGAATGACCTTTCTTTGAAATGGGCACAAATGTGGATCTCTTCCAGTCAGTTGGCCAAGTACCTGTCTTCCAAATTTCTTGGCATAGACAAGCGAGCACCTCCACCACTGCATCTGTTTTTTGAAATCTTTTAGTTGGTATTCTGTCAATTCCTGGAGCCTTGTTTTTCACCAATGACTTCAGTGCAGCTTGTTCTTCTCTCCATATCACCAGCTCTTGGTCATATGCTACCTGCTGGAATAGTTGAACACTGATAGATACAGTGACCCTGTGTATTCCTTCCATCTTATTTTGATGCTTCCTGCATTGTTCAGTATTTTGCCCATAGAATCCTTCAGTATTGCAACTCAAGGCTTGAATTTTTTCTTCAGTAATTTCAGATTAAGAAATTCCAACTATGTGCTTCCCTTTGGTTTTCTAACTCCACATCTTTGCACTTTTTTTTTTTTTTTT
>NW_006921623.1:13792530-13795169 GCF_000298275.1 Orycteropus afer afer | reverse complement strand
GCATCCCATTTCTTTTCTTTTTCTTTATTTTGACTTCCAACTTCCCAGATTCGTACTTTATACATTCCTCATTCCCATTGTTATTGGATATTTGCAACTGTTTCTTCTTATTTTCAGTCATGCCACAACAGCAAATGAAGGTCCCAAAAGGTTTACTCCATCCATGTCATTAAATTTGACTCTACTTTGAGGAGGCTATTCTTCCTTTGTCTTATTATGAGTGCTTTCCAACCTGACAGTCTCATCTTTTGGCACTACATCAGGTAATGTTCTGCTGCTATGCATAAGATTTTCATTGGCTAATTTTTTCAGAGGTAGGGCACCAGAACCTTCTTCCTAGTTTGTCTTAGTCTATAAGCCCTGCTGATACCTGTCCACCATGAGTGAGCCTGCTATTATTTGAAATACCAGTGGCATAGTTTCCAGCATCACAGTAATATACAAGCCACCATCGTATGAAAAACTGTTTCCCATCCTTGTTGTTGTTGTTAGATACCATTGAGTTGGTTCCAAGTCATAGTGATCCGATGTACAACAGAACGAAACACTGCTCAGACCTGCACCATCCTCAAAAATCTTTGCTATGCTTGAACCCATTGTTACAGCCACTATCAATCCATCACTTTGAGGGTCTTCTTTTTCACTGACTCTCTATTTTGCCAAGCATGATAACTTTCTAACAACATGACCAAAGTATGTGAGACAAAGTGTGTCCATCCTTGCTTCTAAGGAACATTCCAGCTGTACTTCTTCTAAGACAGATTTGTTTGTTCTTCTGATAGTTTCTTTCTGTGTGTAAAACTTTTCTTGACTTTTTGTAATAGTGGTCCCATGCAATATTGTTCTTTGTGATGACTTACTTCACTCAGCATAATGTCCCCAAGGTTCATCCATGTTTTGAGGTGTTTCATAGATTCATTCTTATTCCTAACATTGTATAATATGTCATTGTTTGTATGTACCACAGTTTGTTTATCCATTCATCTATGGATAGACATGTAGGTTGTTTATATCTTTTTGCTATTGTGAATAATACTGTGATGAACATGTTGTTGTTATGTGCTTTCGAGTCATCTCTGACTCATAGCAAAATTATGTGCAACAGAACAAAACACTGCCTGGTCCTGCACAAGCCTCATGATCCCTACTATACCTGAGCCCATTGCTGCAGCCACCATGTCAATCCATCTTGTTGAGGGCCTTCCCCTCTTTTGTTGACCATCCACTTAATGTAGCAAGACATTCTTGTCCAGAGAATGGTCCCTTCTGACAACATGACCAAAGTAGGTGAGACAAAGTTTGGCCATTCTTGCTTCCAAGGAGCATTCTGGCTGTGCTTCTTCCAGGACAGCCTTGTCAGTTCTTTTAGCAGTCCATGGTACTTTCAGCATTCTTCTCCAGCACCACAACTCAAAAGCATCAACTCTTCTTCAGTCTTCCTTATTCGTTGTCTAGCTCTCACATGCATATGAGGCAATCAGAAATACCATGGTTTGAGTTAGGTGCACCTTAGTCTTCAAGGAGACATCTTTGTCTTCAGCACTTGAAAGAAGACTTTTGCAAGAGATTTGCCCAATGCAATATGTCTTTTCATGTCTTGATGGCTGCTTCCATTGGTGTTGATTGTAGAACCAAGAAATGTGAAAGCTTTGACAACTTCAATCATTTCTCCATTCATCGTGATGGTGCTTATTTGTCCAGTTGTGAGGATTTTTGTTTTCTTTATATTGAGGTGTAATCTATACTGCAGACCATAGTCTTTAATCTTCATCAGTAAGTGCTCCAAGTCATCCTCACTTTCAGCAAGCAAAGTTGTGTCATCTGCGTATCTCAGGTTGTTAATGAGTCTTCTTCCAATCCTGATGCCATGTTCTCCATATAGCCCATCTTCTCGGATTATTTGCTCAGCATATAGATTGAATAAGTGTGGAGAAAGGATACAACCCTGACACACTCCCTTCTTGATTTTAGACCATGGAGTATCCCTTTGTTCTGTTCTAACAACAACCTCTTTGTCTATGTACAGGTTCCTCATGAGTACAATTAAGTGTTCTGAAATTCCCATTCTTCTCAATGTTATCCACAATTTGTTATGATTCCCACAGTCATAACAATTACTTTGCAGAATCAATAAAACACAAGTAAACATCTTTCTGGTATTCTTTGCTTTGAGTCAAGATCCATCTGACATCAGGTATGATATTCCTCACTCCATGTCCCCTTCTGAATCCAGCTTGCATTTCTGGAAGTTCTCTGTCAATATACTGCTGTACCCTTTTTTGAATTATCTTCAGTATGATTTTGCTTGCTTGTGATATCAATGATACTGTTAGATAATTTCCACATTCTTGGGATCACCTTCCTTTGGAATGTGTACAAATATAGATCTCTTCCAGTCAGTTGGCCAAGTAGCTATCTTCCAAATCTCTTGGCATAGCTGAGTGAGTGCCTCCAGCATGGCATCTGTTTGTTGAAACATCTCAATGAGTATTCCATCAATTCCTGGAGCCTTGTTTTTCACCACTTCCTTCAGTGCAGCTTCAACTTCTTCCTTCAGTACCATTGGTTCTTGATCATACATCATCTCCTGAAATGGATGATCATGTAACAATTCTTTTTGGTATAGTGACTCTGTATAT
>NW_006921623.1:13788733-13792150 GCF_000298275.1 Orycteropus afer afer | reverse complement strand
TTAAGAAGTGCCACATCAGCAAATGGGGGTTCCAAAAGCTTTACTCTATCCACATCATGAAGGTTGCTCTACTCTGAGAAGGCAGCTCTTCTCCAGGCATATTTTGAGTGTCTTCCAACCTGAGGGGCTCATCTTCTGGCAATATATCACACAATGTTTCAGGCCTATTCATAAATTTTTGCAGTAATATATCAGACAGTGTTTCACTGCTATTCATCAGGTTTTCACTGGCCAATTCTTTGAGAAGTAGATGACCTCTTCCTTCTTCCAAGTCTGTCTCAGTCTGGAAGCTCTGCTGAAACCTGTCCACCATGAGTAACCCTGCTGGCATTTGAAACTCCAGTGGTGTAGCCTCCAGCCTCACAGCAACACTCAAGGCACCAGAGTACGACAAACTGACAGACAAGTTTGTCTCCCTTAGTTGTTCCAAACTGTTTTGCTCATTTCCTGGTCTCCCCCACCCTGCTCACTTACACAGCCTGCCTCTGGGATGCAAACACCCACCTTCTGCTGCTCCCTGGTTGGCTTACCACAGCCTGCCTCCAAGCACACAAACTCCCACCTTCTGCTGAACATAAGTGTGCATATATACATCTATTCATGTCATGGCTCTAATTTCTCTAGGATATATACCTACTAGTAGGATTGTTGGATCATGTGGTATTTCTATATCCAAATTTTAAGGAAATGCCATACTGTTTTCCATAATGATTTTATCATTTTACAGTCCCATCATCAGTCTATGAGGTTTCTAATCTCTCCACAGCCTCATCAACATATGTTGTTTTCTGTTTTATTATTATTATTATTATTATTTTTAACTTTGCTATGCTATTAATGCTGGAGTGATATGTCATTGTTGTTTTTATTTGTGTCCTTTAGTGACTAATGATCACGAGCATTTCTTCATGTGCTTGTTACCTGCCTAAATGTTTTATTTGTTGAAGTATCTTTTCATGTCCTCTGCCTGTTTTTTCAATCAAATTATTGTCTTTTTGTTGTTGAGGTGTTAAAGTTTTCTATAAATTTAACCAGAAGGCTGACGGTTCAAATCCACAAGCTACTCCTCAGAAGGAAAGTTGGGCAATCTACTTCTATAGTGATACTGCCTCGGACACCCAAGGAGTGGTCGCTATGAGATGGACTTGACTCAATGACGGTGAGTATCTGATATGTCATTGCCAAATTTTTTTCTGTCTGTAGGTTCTCTTTTTACTCTTGAGAAATCTTTTGATGAGTAGTGTTTCAATTTTAGACGATCTCAGTTGTCTAGTTTTTTGCCTGCTGTTTGTGTTTTTTTAGTTATGTTTAACAGTCTATTTAAATCATTGATAGGATCCTTAAGTTTGCCTCCATAGTTTTTGGATAATCTTTATATTTTTAAGTTTTACATTTATGTCTGTGATCCATCTTGAATTAGTTTGTATATACTGTGAAGTGTGGGTCCTGCTTCATTTTCAACAAGTGATATCCAGTTTTGCTAGCATCATTTACTAAACACACTATCTCTTCCCATTTAATGTTTTTCGGCCCTTTGTCAAAGATTAGCTGTCCGTTAGTGGATGGATTTATTTCTGAGTTCTCAACTCTGTTTCATTGGTCTATGTGTCTGTCATTGTACCAGTACTAGGCTGTTTTAACTACCTTGGCTGTATAATAAGTTTTCAGGTCAGAAAATGTGAGGCCTTCTTCTTCTTCTTTAGTAGTGCTTTGCTTATCTAGAGTGTCTTTTTTTTTCCCATATAAAGTTGGTCATTAGTCTTGCATCTCTTTAAAGAATGATGATAGAATTTGGATTGGGATTGCATTTTATCTGTAGATTGCTTTGGATAGTATTGACATTTCACAATGTTAAGTCCTCCTATCCATTAGCATGGTATATTCTTCAATTTCTGTAGGTCTCTTTTGGTTTCTTGTAGTAGTGTTTTCTGGTTTTCATTTTATAAGTCTTATGTACCTCTAGTTAGATTTATTTCTAAGTATTTCATCATTTGAGTGTCTGTTATAATTGGCATTGTTTTTCTGATTTTCTTTTCAGAGTTCTTTTTGTTAGCATAGAGGAATTCTATTTTTTTTTTTTTTTGTATATTGATCTTGTACCCTACCACTTTGCTAAATCCTTCTATTAATTTCAATAGTTTTCTTGTTGTGTATCTGGAATTTTCTATGTATAAGATCATATCATCTGCAAATAGAGATAGTTTTACTTCTTAGTTGCCAATGTGGATGTCTTTTATTTCCCTTTCTTGCCTTATTGCTCTGACTAGGACTTCTAATATACTATTAAATAGGAATGGTAATAAAGGGCGTCCTTGTCTGAGTCCTGTTTTCAAAGGGAATGCTTTCAGGCTCTCTCCATTGAGAATATTGTTGATTGTTGGTTTTGTGTATATGCCCCTAATCATGTTGAGGAATTTCTTTTCTATTCTTATTTTTTTTGAGTGTTTTTATCAGGAGTGAGTGTTGAACCTTCTCAAATGCCTTTTTTGTATCATTTGTTATGGTCATACGATTCTTTCCCTTTGTTTTATTCATGTGATGGATTGCACTGATTGTTTTTCATACCTGGTATGAATTTCGTCATAATGTAGTACTATTTTATTTTATGTTTTTTGATATAATGTTGCATTTTTTAATAAAATGCATTTTATTGAAATATAATTTATGTACAGTGAAATACACAAAACTAAAGTGACATGGGTCAATGCATTTTTTTTTTTTCAGTGTTCCCTCCCTTCCCTGCCCACCCCTGGTAACCAACAAAGATAAAGCTTTTCCTTGACTTTTTAAAATAATGAACTAATACTGTATTTGTCTTCTGTGATTGACTTATTTCACTCAGTATAACGTCCTCCGAGTTCATCCAAGTTATGTGGTGTTTTTCAGACTCGGCGGCACATAACAACAACAACAACATGTTATTCTTTAGTGTTGCATAGGATTCCATTGCGTGTATGTACCATAGTTTGGTTATCCATTATTTTACTGATGGGCACGTAGGTTAGTTCTTTTTGCTATTGTAAATAGTACTGTGATGAACATGGGTGTCCATATATCTGTTCTTGTCCTAGCTCTCTTTTCCTTAGGATATATACCTAGTAATGGGATTGCTGGGTCAAATAGTATGTTTAATTCCAGCTTTTAAAGGAATTACCATACTGTTTTCCACAGTGGTTGTATCATTTGACAGTCCCACCAGTAGTGTATGAGAGTCCCGATCTCTCCACATCCTCACCAGCATTTGTTATTTTCTGTCTTGTTGAACTTTGCCATTAGTGCTGGAGTGAGATGGTATCTCATTGTTGTTTTTATATGCATCTCTCTGATGGCTAATGATCACGAGCATTTCTTCATGTATTTGCTGGTTGCCTGAATATCCTCTTTGGCAAAGTGTCTATCATGTCTTCTGCCCATTTT
>NW_006921623.1:13779831-13787398 GCF_000298275.1 Orycteropus afer afer | reverse complement strand
GAGTTCCAATGCTACATCTTCCTCAGGGATATGTTTTGGGTCTGTATCCTCATCTCTTGTTTCTCCTGCTTTTTCTTGCTTCTTTGTGTTTACTGTGATGCTCTGTTGTGTCCAAGGCATTGTGACATTTTTGTGTTTATATTTAATTGGTGATTGTATGTTGGAGTGACTTGCCTATGATTTTCATTTTCTTTGTTTTCTTTGTATATTATCTACATAAGCAGGGTATTGTGCAGTGCTCCTCTATTCACTACTTGGCAGCACTTATACACTCACCATCTGTCTCCTTTCCCATTGTCAGCCACCCGTATGTCCCTGCCATCCTTGGCAAATGGAGCCTATTCTTAGGTTCCTGGAATCTGAATGAGAATGCTGTCACTTTAAAATCCAAAATGGCCACCACTTGCAAACATTCAAAATGGCTGCATCTTCCATCACTTTAAATATGTTAAATGACACCACTTGTAAACAATCCAAATGGCTGCACCTCGGTCACTTTAAATATCCAAAATGGCTGCTACTTGTAAACAATCAAAATGATTGCACCCTCTGGACAGCCGAAAGTCCACAGCTCAGGCTGTCTCCCTCCTTTCTGTTTCCCTTCCTTGTCATAGCCCACCAGCGCAGTCATCTCTGCAGTCCTTGGTGACCAGGGATAATCTTTAGGTCAATTCTCAGGTCCTAACAACACTTGGAAAAATTCAGGCTGTTGGTCCCATCATATGGTCCACTGCTCTGACCATCTCTGTACTCACTGTTTTCATTCAGATTTTTCCACTAGTTGGTGCCTAATACACTTCTGTATACTTCCTTTCAAAGCTTAGAGCTCCAGAACTATCTTCTGTATCTGTCAATTGGTTTCTCTTTTCTTTGTTGAAGAGGGTCTGGGTAGCTTATATGCTTATTCCACCATTTTACTGGACTCCTCAATGATGTTGCATTTTGTTGGCTAGGATTTTGTTGAGAATTTTTATATCTATGTTTATGAGGGATATTGATCCATGACTTTCTTTTTTAGTAGTATCTTTACCTGACATTGGTGTCAGGGTATGCTTGCTTCATAGAACAAACTTGGGAGTATTGTATTCTTTTCTATGTTCTGAAATAATTTGAGTAGAATTAGTGTCAGTTTTTCTCTGAATGTTTGGTAGAAGTTGCCAGTGAAGATGTCTGGCCAAGACTTTTGTTGTTGTTGTGAGCTTTTTAATTATCTGTTCATTTTTTTCTTTTGTGATGAGTCTGTTCAAATTTTCTACCCCAGTCTGTGTTGTTTTGGGTAAGTAGAGTGTCTAGAAATTTGTCCATTTCTCCTTGGTTTTCAACTATGTTGGAATACAGTTCTTCTTAGTATCCTGGTATTATCCTTTTTATTTCAGTCAAGTCTGTTGTGATGTCACTTATTTTTAATTTATGTATTTGAGTTTTCTCCTCTTTCTTAAATTTATAGGTAATTTGACACTTTTATCAATTCTTTAAAATAACCAACTTATAGTCTTGTTAATTCTGTTACTTTTTGGCTCTTTGTTTCATTAATTTCTTCTTAAATCTTTATTATTTCCTTTCTTCTGGAGACTGTAGTATTTTTTAAATTTTTTTGCTGTTCTTTTTCTATGGTTGGAGATGTAGGGTTAAGGTGTTGAAATTGGTTCCTTCTTATTTTTGATATGTGCATTTATTGCTGTAAATGGATCTCTGTGTACAGCTTTTGCTATATCTCAAAGGTTTTGGCATTTTCATTCTTGTTTTTGTTCAAGGAATTTTTTCTTTATTTTTCCTATTGCCCAGTAGTTTTTAAGCAGAATGTACTGTTCCCATGTATTTGATATTTTCTTCCTTGTTCTTCCTGTGACTCTTTTCTAATTTTATAGCATTGTGGTCTGAGAAGATGTTTTATAGTATTTTGATGTTTTTACATTTATTGGGGCTTGCTTTGCGACCTAACATATGGTCTATTCTGGAGAATGATCCATGTGCACTGGAAGGTATAGTTTGCTGTTAAGTTTAATGTTCTGTATATGTCTATGATGTCAAGTTGGTTGCTAGTGTTTAGATCTCTATATCTTTGTTGAGCAACTTTCTAGTTGTTTGTCCTTCATCAAAAGTGGTTTTAAAGTCTCCTATTATTATTGTGGCATTTTCTATTTCTCTTTTCATTTCTGCTAAAATTTGATTTATGTATTATGAGGCTCTTATTGGGTACATAGATATTTATAATGGTTATATTCTCTTCTTGCATTGGCCTTTTAATCATTGTATAATGCCTTCCTTATCTCTTATGCTGGTTTTTACCTTAAAGTCTATTTTATCAGAAATTAATATTGCCATTTCTGCTCTTTTTTGATTGCCATTTGCTTGTTATATGTTTTTCCATCCTGTGGTTTTTACCTTGTTTTTTTCTTTGTGTCTAAGGTGTGTGTAGTCAACATATTTAAGGGTCGTGTTTTCTTTTTATTCTGCCACTCTAAGTCTCTTTATTGGTGCATTTAATATATTTATATTCAATGCAATTATGGATAGTATGAATTTATTACTATCTTTATGTGTGTATGTGTATGTGTGCATAGTGGTGGTAATTTCTTTGGCCCATTAATTTTTCTGTGTTAAGTTCATTTTGTTTATGTATTTTCATTTCCTTCATTGCTGCTGATCTTTTTTTTTTTTTATTTTGGTTAGAAGTTTTATTAATTTTCTTGATGTTAGCTTATAATTTATTATTATCTTCCCAAGTTTTAAACAGTCTATTCTGTCTTGATATTGTCTTAACTTCCTCTCCATTTGGAAGCTCTGTATCTACAGAATTTATTTCCTTTTTTTTGCTTTGTAGTTGTCATTTGAAATTGATGCCTCTGGTCCCTTTTTTACATTTACCAGTGTTAACCCAGTTCTTCTCCCTCTCAAAGGAAAGGCCATATATTTTTCCCTTTGGTTAATTCCTCCTCAGTGGATTATTCCTGAAGTCTTTCATCCCCTCTGTAGTCATTCTATTTTAGCGATCCTCTCTCTTTGTGTCTTAAATCTATCCCTCACTACTACCTGTTTTCTTCAGCTTACAAATAGACCCTGACTCAAGAACTCATCCACTAATCTATTGGATCTTTCCATAAGGCTTGCAGGCACCTCAAATGTAACCTGTTCAACACAGATAGAATCAAATGTAACTTCCCAAACCACATCTACCTCTCAAAAATCTGTACAACTCCTATATCCTTATCCACTGACATAAAAGTATACTTAATTTAAAAATATTTTCTCATCAGCAAAGTTTCATTTAAGTGACTATTAATGTTCATTATTATCAAATAACATATTCTTCTATTAATGGAAAAATATGCTCAAGTATCAAGATGGTAATATTGACAAAACAAATCAGAATCATAGTATGTAGATGACTATAAACTCTACAATTACACTAATAAAATAGAAAATTCCTAAGGTGAGTATAAACTTGGAAACAGTTCACACCTTGTAGTTGTTGTTAATTATACAAATTTTCTTTTTCTGGAGCTGGTAGTAACACTTGGCTGTGTTTTAGCAAACTGATAGGGTTTGAAATAAAGGAAGTTTTGTAACATAAAAAGTGTAAAGAGAATGTGTGTATAGCAAGAAAATAGGTTTTTTAAAATACCAGTTCATGGTGCCACCATCTACACTGCCTTTGAAATCTTGGTTATCAAATCCTTCCTCTACCTCACTCTAACATCCCTACATATGCTCTGTCATCCAGTGTATCTTATTCTACCTCAGCAATATGATTTAAGTCCAGTCTCTCCTCAAACTTCATCATTCCTACCTCCTTTCAGATTCATAAAATTAGCTTTATTTATTTACTTATTTTTATTGTGATTTGAGTAAAATTTTACAGAGCAAATTCATTTGCCATAAAGCAGCAGTTCATACACATTTTGTCTCATGACACTGACTGTAATTCCCCACAATGTAACAGCTCTCTTCCCACTTACTCTCTGTAGTTACCTCTTCCCTGTGTCAGACCATTAGCTTTAGCAGATGCAACAACTTGTTGTTGTTGTTGCTGTTGTTGTTATGTGCCGTCGAGTCGGCCCCGACTCAACTTCTTAATGGTCTTTTTTTGCCACCAGAGCCTCCATAGTGCAATTGATTGAAAATTTTTCTTCCATCCACGATATACTCCACAAAATAAAGTCTAGGTCCCTTTCCAGATAAACAAAACAAAACAAATGAACAGGAAAAAAAAAAGAAAAAGAAAAAGAAAACTTCTTCTTGGCTATCTGGAGTTTACAGATAAAAATTCAAACTCTAGCTTGACATCAAGGCCTTCAAGCTATAAAAAGGTGACTGTATGGCACAAATGGTTAAGCACTCGATTACTAGCCAAAAGATCAGTGGTTCAAACTCAACCAGAGGTGCTTTGAAGTCAGACCAAGAGACATGCCTCTGAAAGGTCACAGCCTTGAAAACCCTATACACACCTGGGTCAGCCTGGGTTAGAATCATCTTGAGGACTAACAGCAACAATAACCTGAGTGCCATTTTAGATTCATTCTCTATCATTACTATGTCCTGTATCTTAAGTCTCTCCCACCAGAGTTTTCTCACAAATTCCAACCTCTATTAGTCCCACAACTCTATGCTTTATCAATCTCTGGCTCTATGCTTTCTTTGCATATGTTTTGCTCCTAAGTAAAATATTTCCCCTTTTCTTATTCCAAATTACCTTCAGTTTAAGGAATTAGCTGAAACTACCTTTTCTTTGAAGATTTTTCACAATTATCCTCAGATCTACAGCACTTGCCCAATTCTCTGTAAGAACATCCACCACATTGGACTATAACATGGTCTGCCTTTAGTTTTTTTCCCCAGTGGATTGTAGGCTCAATCCAGGAATGGCCGTGTCTTACTTGATCTGGTATCATCAACACCTAGAATAATTTGGAATATGTCCTGGGTGCCCACTTATCTTATCAGAAGAATGAAAATTCAAAATGAGATAATATAATTCTGTAGAAAAACTTTTCTCTTGGATCAGTGAACTGTATCAAAACTGAGAGCCAGAATATGGATATAATTTTCCAGATACTGAATGCATTCTCTTTTCTTGTGATTCTTGAGAAATCATATCATCATCATCATCCAGATGGTTTTATGTTACCCTTCCCTCCCAAATACAAATCCAAGTATTTTTATTTTTTTTGTTTACTTTGTCTCAGGAATTCAGCAACCAGACAGCGAAATTTTGCAAGATTATCTTATTTTTTAAGAAGTTCGTGAAGTGTTCCAAAACTTCCTGCTAGAGCAACTTTGAGAATTTTAGCCAATTTGGTCCCTACTTAAAGCCACAAATGAGGCTTGCTGAGACTCCTCAAAACCAGGCAAGGTCAAGATGCCACAGAACTGAAGAGTAATTTTGCTGCATCATAGTAATACATTCCCCTGGTGAGCAATAACACTTCCAAATGCTGATATTCGGATCTGATTCAGAAACAAGGCATCAAAGTGGGTGAGACATAGGGGCTTGTTTTTCATAAACATTCCCTATCCTCTGTACATCTGATAAGTTGTTCAGTACATGTTCAGACAGTCTGAATGTCTGATCTCTACTTTCTTTCCCACATGAGCCCTTGATCTCTCCCCAGTCCATAGGGCTATCAACCCTTCTGAAACCTAAGACTTCCCTAACCCACAAAACAGAATTTTAAATTTTTTTTATTGAAACACAGCTTATTTTCCTTTAGGAAGATGTATGAGAGCTGAAAATCAGAGGCCATGGGTGTGTGTTAACAGAGCAGTCTGAAAGTGGAAACTTACCACCATTTTAGTCTTGATATAAATCTAGAATCCATGTAGAATTTTAAATCTTCCTTTCCTAACAGAGATGAGCTTTGGTGGCACTGTGGTTGAAGCATTAGTCTGCTAACCAAAAGGTCGGTGGTTTGAACCCACCAGCTGCTCCATAGGAGAAAGATGAGGCAGTCTGCTTCTAAAGATTTACAGCCTTTGAAACCCTATGCTTCCAAGACAGACCTACTCTAATAGGGTCATTATGAGTCAGAATCGACTCAATTGCAGTGAGTGTGGTTTTTGGTAGGTTTCTAACTGCAGTCCTTCTAACCTTGATGCTGACCTAACCTTGATGCTGACCATACACCCGAAAGGAGATATTCTTTTTCTCTGAGGCCTGACAGGTACAGGATATCACAATTTATTCCCAGAAGGTCTTTCCACTATGGTCAAACAGATGCAAGACATAATAGTTTATACCCAAAGAGTCTTGATGCACAGTGTTATCAATAGAGCTTTACAAGGGAACCACAGAAACAGACATGATTGAGGGGAAAAAAAATTATAACACATTACTTGAAAATCTATTCTGTCATTGTCCTGTGACCATTGTATGCTTGCAATACTCGTAACCAATCACGTAATCCCACTTGTATGTTATCCCCTCATCTCTGCTAAATCCCTGCTTTTAGATATCTTGCCTTTGACTCCCCTGATAGTTTTTCAGCCAATTATGATTTTATAACTTTTAGTTCCTGCTCCAACTGAACAAAAATGTTTTCTTCCTCATTGTCCAGCAGAGTGGCCACCTCCATTCTGTGAATTTAGACTTCTTCCTGGTCAGGACCATCTCTATCCTTCAATAAACCTCTTTCGCTTTTACTGAAGCAGACTCCATGATGTTGTTCTAAGAAAAGGAGTTTTTTTTGGAGTATTAGCCTATCTTACTTCCTTTTTACATGTAAGAAAGCATGCATTGGTTCTTTACATATTTTATTTCTAAATCTAATAGCATCTGCAAAGTCAGTACTACCATTTAGTTTTACAAATGAGGAAACTGAGGCTGAAAAGTCTCATTTCCAAGGTCACACAGCTAGTTTTGTAGAACTAAAAGCCTTGGCATTCTCATGCTATTTTGCCTTTGCCATTTTAATGCCAGGAACATTTTGATGGGGCTCACAGGCTGAGGGACAGGGCAAGGCTAGGAAATACATCAGGGATTTCCTCTGTGAATGTTACTAAGTAATGTAAAACAGTGTTTTGATCATTTGATAGGGCTTTTTTCATGTGGCTCCACCAAAATGCCCTCCTTTGTTCTGCTAATCCACTATCCTTGGAAACATAAGGCACACACAGTGCTAGAGCTGGAGGGACCCCTTTGGAAATGAATGACCCCTTCCTGCTACTGCTGAGAAGAGCCAGTAGGGATCTGCCAATGGTCACAAAGGCAGTTGATGAAAGAACTGAGACTGGAGCTTGGCTTCCTGACACACACCCCTTACTGCTCAGCACATCCTACCTCGCACAAACAGCCCAGCCCAGCTCCGGACCATACTAATCTGTCTGCCTTCTGAACTGGTTCAGACAGCTTATGATGTCTCTGAAAATGAGTCTTAAACTCAAAGTCCACGGGCCCTTTTTTTCCTTATTTATGAAAGAGTTGATATTAAAATTCTTAGAAAAGCATCAAATTTAATCACCTTTAATTAATCGCCTTTATTAGAAAGTATAAAATTACATGAAATAAGGGACGTTCTTGAAGAGAGCAACAATAAAGCAAATTCAGAAGAATGGAGAAAAGGAAAGTAAA
>NW_006921623.1:13768543-13777944 GCF_000298275.1 Orycteropus afer afer | reverse complement strand
CACCAGCCGTCTGGTTAGCAGGCAAGTGTCTTAGCCACTATGCTACCAGAGCTCCCTTTAGGAGCTGGCATATTGTATCTAGGGCAAAGGGTCACACGGAAAGAATAATTGACAGCAGAAGTGTCCTGAATTATCTGGGACAAGTGATCCCTTTGATTGCATTATAAGGTGGAGCACAAGTGTCATGAGTGAAGTAACAACAAAATGTGGGGACATTTAATGGAGGAAGTGCTAGCATCTCAATGTAGGAAACTAGAAAAAGCTACAAGGGGAAATTAACATTTGATATGAAGTGAGTACAATTTAAAGAAGGAGAAACAGAGACTTCAGGCAAGGGGAATAGCACTGGCAAAGTGCAAATTTGAAAGGTTTATGAAGATTAAAACAAGTTTTTTTTTTTTAATTTAGGATAGGTATTTTTATGAGACTAACATGCTAATTATAATAATGCTGGAAAGATAGGTTGGGAAAGGATTGTGGGACAACAACTTGAGGAATGAATTTCCACAGCCCAGTAAAGGGGTAATGAGATCTTTGTCTCTGGTGACAGTAGTAGGCAGCATAGGGATTGAATAGAAGAGGGAGATATGAGAATAATGTTGCAGAAGTTGAATCAGAAGGCTTTATAAATGGATTTAGCTGTGGCAAGTAACCAGAGAAAAGTAAAAAATGATGCTGAAGTTTCATCCCTGGGAGCAGAAGAAAGACAGAAGGGGTAGACATGTACATGTTCAGGCCAAGTTGATGGGTCATGAGGAAGAGAGCCTGATATTGGAATCATCTGCCCACAATTTGTACTTGACAACAGTAGTCACATGGATGAAATGACTGAGAGTACTGAGAGAGAGAGATGAGAAGAGGGTCAAAGAAAAGTTAGTTGAAGACCCACATATAGGGGTATGACGGTAAAGACCCTGTGAAAAAGGGAGACAGAAAATTAGAGGGGATGACTATTGATGGTATCATGGAAGCCAAGAGAGGAGAGGATGGCAAAGGAGACCAGGTTAATGATGTCTGATGGTGCTGATACAGAAGAGGCCTTTGAATGTGACCTTCAGGAGTGTTGGTAATCCTGGAAAAACAGAATAGGCTAAGTATTAAAATGTAAAAGCTGTGTTACAATGATCAGTGTAAGATAGACAGAGAAAATGTGGAAAGTGGGCATGTGGGGACTCAACAAGTTTGACAATGAAGGGAAAGAAGTAGGCCAGTACTCAAAAATGAAACAAAGTAGAGAGGATTTTTATTTATTTATTTATTTTGAATAAAGGAAGACTGGCTTATCATAAGTTTAGGGTGAAACCCAGAAGAAATGGAGAGACATGATGATGTAAGAGAAGGGGAATCAAGAGAGGAGGCTGAGGACACTTAAAGAGGTTAGTCCAGGCCAGGAGGAGGTCTGGAATGCAGGAGGAAAGAGAAGATAGTGATTCAGAGTGACTGGAAATGAGAGAGTTTGAGTTTTCTGGCTTTGATCATCTCAGTAGGTTGAGAGTGAAGTCATCTACTGAGATTAAGCTGGTGGGGCTGGGGTTTGTGAAAAATAGAGAAACTTAGAAACAACTGCTGTGGCTTATCTGTTAAAATAACAATTGCCAGAGTGGTGGAAAATAGCACTAACCTTTCTTAATTCTTGGAGCCCCTTCATTTGTAACCAAAATTATTCATTTGCCAACCAATGTGACAATCTGCAAGCCACAGTGGTCAAAGGTCTCCAGAACTCCATTCCCATGCTTTACCAGAAAAATACTACATAGTTCCCAAGCGTACCAATCTAATGGTGATCACTCAATGGAATTAATTGGTTCATTGTTTTATTGGTAAGGCTATCATTGTGCAGTGACTTTCCCTGTTGGGGCTTGATAACATCAAGTGTTGGTGATGTTGTTTAGAGGGCTCATGATCTTATTGGTCCCTGAGTACAAATTACAAAACACACAGGCTTTAGTGGACATTAGATGAGGGTCTTCATAATTCAATCACTCAGTCATTTATCACACACCAAACTCCTGTAGCTGCCACACTATTTATGACTTATATACTATTTTATATTATTTTTATTCTTAGTTGTGCATTGTTTAATTTGTAAGAAATGTTGCAGTAGGAATACAGAAAGTTAAAGAGAAACATAAAAATGATAATAATTCTGCAAATTTGCCCCAAGATACTCCCACTAGATCCAAGGATAGCATTAAAAGTTCTCATACTACATATCATGATGAATTTAGTACTTAAAAAATGTTTAAGTGTAAAATATAGCAGAGACTTTAAACAGTTTGGCTCCTCATCTATTGAGAATAAACCCATCTACAGCTGCACTGTTATTTGTGGAGAAATGCTTGCAAATCAATGCCTAAAATCTTCTCCCTTATCTTATAATTTAGAAACAAAAACTGAAAATTATATATATATAAAGATACCAGTAGTTTTTTTTTTTAAGTTCAAAAGAGAATTTTTAAACCTCAAGTAATCAAAGCAATTGTTGATTCTAGCACTTGTAGTGAGACCCCAATCTATTTTAATATATTCTTGATCCTAAAGTCACATGTGATATAAAGTTAGGTTAAAATTTATTTGTCTATAATTTTTTTATTTTTAAAAGCTTTTGTCTTTATTCATATAGAATCAATTGCAAATAAATCAAATAGTGTATGTCACTTGTAAATGAAATTATTATTGAAATGTTCCTATTTATTAGAAATATTTATTGCTCTATTTTAAATAAGCAATTGGCATATTTTCTTCCATATAATAATCTATTTCAGAAATAGAAAAAGTGTAGATAATGGTATAATAAACTCCCATGGTCTCCTATAGCACAGATCTAAAATATGTCTATTTTAACTAAAAATCACTCATTAGTACATACTATGTAAGAAATAAGAGCTCTTGTGGCATAGTGCCTAAGGCATTTGACTGCTAACCAGAAGGCTCATAGTTCAAATCTACCAGCTACTCCATGAAAGGAAGACTGGGCAATCTACTTTCGTAGAGATACCACCTTGGAAATGCAAGGAGGGGTCACCATGAGTCAGAATCAACTTGAAGGCAGTGAGTTTAGTTTTTATGTAAAAAATTATAAAATAAAAAATTTCTACAGGGGTTTTGCTATGAAAAGATTTTACAACAAAAGCAAGATTTTACCATGAAAGAAGTTGGCAACTCAGAAAACTTTGGGAAATGCTGCCCTACACTGTCCATTGAAGTTATAAAGTGCTTTTAAACTCTGGATGAAGTGACACACCCAACCCACTTATTCACATCCACTCAAAGATCTCAACAAAAAGCAAAGGAAATAAATGAAGCTTGTATGGGTTATTCATTCTGAAGTGCAGAGAAAGACTCACAAAAACTCTTAGCTTCTTCTCTGAGCTAGTTCATACGGTGGATACAGAGAGCTGGGAACTGAGTGAGAGATGATAGGAAGCCATCGTTTTCATGAGAATCTGACTGTAAGCTAGGCCCTGTGTCAGTCACATCACATAGTTTAGATTTATTCATTCTTGTAACCATCCACCACTTGAGGTAAGTACTATTGTTGTTGCCATTTTTTCACATGAGGAAACCAAGTGCTTAAGAGGTTGTGGGACTGGACCAAGGCCACAAGTGGGGGAGCCACATCCAAACCCATATGGATCTGATTCCAAGGCCGACATACTCTCTATCACACCAGATGGGGTGTGTTTTTTTATGTCAGTGTGCCTAGGGGTATTTCAAAGTTTAGAACAAATAACAGCTAAATAAGAAGACATCACAGATGAAAGCACAGTATGTCCACTTCATCAAGATAAGTAAGGTTCATTTTGTCTGCTGTTCTGAGGACAGAATGAAACCCAGGGCAGCAGCTCTTAGAAACTTCAGAATAGTCTTTTGTCTCATTCTTCCCTAGTAAACCTGGGAGCACTGGGCCTCGGCAGCTGCTGATCTCTTCCACTCCTGGAGAAAGGAGAGAAGACTGCATCACCAAGGCAGCCAGTGAGGCTGGGAAACACAGGTTATCACTGCACTGTGACTTCCTCAGCTGGATTGGTAGTATTTGGAGGGTTCATGGCCTTACTAGTCCCTGAATGCATATCACAGAACACACAGGTCTTAGTGGACATCAGAGGAGGGTTTTCACATATCAAACCCCTGTAGATGCCAAAGTATTTCTGACTCATATATCATTTTATATTATTTTTACCCTTAGTCACACATTGTTTAATTTGAAAAGAATTCTGCTATTGCAGAAAGTTAAAGAGAAACATAAAAATGATAATAATGCCAGGTCCTGATGGCTGGGTTTCCAGAGATCCTGCATTAATTGAGTACCAAAACCCCAGAACATGTTTCTGAAATAATTTGTCTACTTCTTGACAATCTCCACACTGGAGTCTAGGAATGCTTCCAACTTCATTCTTATTCTTTGCCTTCTTTGTGCCCATGTTGAGGAAATCTTCCACTTTTGTTTAATATTAACTCAAACCCAATGCAAAATTCAAAGTATACAGCTGTGTTGCTTTCAGAAGAGAAAAGGACCTAGGAGAAAAGTAAGGAGAAAAAAAAATAAGAAGATGAGAAGAAAGAAAAGGAGCAGAAGGAAGAGAAGAAGCAAAAGAACACGATCTACTTGGATTTCATTTTGCTGACCTGTCAAATGAGGGTTGAACAAAATAAGTTTTTCTTAATCTTTTCTGGATGTTTGATTCTGAGAATCTGAGAATGGCTATGAACTCTCAAAAGGGGCATGCATATACACACAGTATGTTTTGCACACAGTTCCAAATGGACTTCAGGTTAAAAACCTTCAGACTAGATGTCTATGTTTCCTTCCAATTCCATAGAAGCAACTCCACTATAAATTGAAGTTGAACTTCTTTGATTGCTATCAAATTCTGGTTCTAATTCAAGGAAATGGTGGAGAAATATCAAGAGTGAAAATTTTTTGCTTAGCATCCAACAGATGAAAATGCAAATGGTAAAGATAACATCACAATTGCAAATACTTGTCTATGCAACAAGTAAGCTTCAACTCCTCAAACATGAACACTAGACAGAGTAGAAGTATGATAAGAAGTTAAGCTGAGGCAACAGTTCTTGGCCTAACTATTCCTCCTTGTCTCCCACTCCACATCTTACTTTCAAAGAAATTTTGGCCGAGGTTCTTTGTGCTAAGGAAGAAGGCTGAATGGTAAGACAAAATGGGTAGTGAAATTATCTGGGTGTTTTTTCCTATTCTATTCTCTTATATCCTAAATGATCATCACAGAGAAAGTTCCCTTGTCAGTTGTTGAGTTTCCATGGTGACAGGAAATGTCAAGGTTAACAAACCAGGGTGCTGGGAACCATCTGCTGCAGGGTGGATGTGAGAGAAGAGCTGGCAGTCAAAGTGTCACCAGGAGACCCACTTTCACAGCCTCCTCCTTTGAGTGGACCACAGAGCCTGACTTGTGCCTTTCTGAATGGACAAACCAATGAGGTCTTGAATGTAATAATAGTTCCATCACTTCTCCCAATGCAGAAATTTACTGTGCACTTCCTCTCAAAGGCCAGGAACCCATGCCACTCACTAACAACAATCCATGGATTGTTTGAATATGTATGTGCTCTTTGTATTGACACCAGAAGCTCAGGGATGCCAAGTTTTAGAAACCAAATGTATTTTAGAAAAGCAATTTGATCTTTGGAAACAAGGGATCCTAAATAAGTTTTGACCATGTCAGGGCAGGCTAAGAGATGGATTCATTAAAAGGGGAGTAGGAAGCATACAGTTCAAATATCAGATAACTCAAATAATTCTCCCTAAAACTAACTCAGCTATTTTGCCTGAAACTAAATATTCTGATTTTACTCTTCTGGATTATCTTCTTACACTTTTATATGGGTAGATGCTGTCATGAAACTTGTATAGCGTGCTTCATACAAGAACTAAAGAGGAAGAAATGGTGGAATCAAGGTAGGGGTCAATCAATCAAGAATATTCAAAGTAATTGATTTAAAAATCTGTGGTTTCTTTGTGAGGAGATGGAGAATTCTAGATAGGAAGAAAGACATGAGTTCATTACAAGGCACAAAGGGATAAAGAAGATTTAGAAATGGGGCAGCAGTTCCCATTTAAGAAAAGCAACAATAATGGATGCTTAAGAGTTCTGCTGGGAGCTCTGGTAACATAATGCCTAAGGCACTTGACTGCTAACCAGAAGGCTGGCGGTTCAAACCCACCAGCCACTTCTCAGAAGGAAGATGGGGCAATCTACTTCCATAGTGATACTGTCTCAGAAACCCAAGGAGGGGTCGCTATGAGTCGGGTCCAACTCGATGGTACATAACAACAACAACAACAACAAGAGTTCTGCTACTAAGAAGACTTAAGCATTCCTTGTGCGTATCATCTCTCATCACCACTCTCTTATAATACCTCGCAAATCCTCATCTTCCTTTCTGTCTTCATTTCCACTCTCTTTGCTTGGAATTCCTTCACCTTCCTTGAGGATTATCATATCTCCCTACATTGGCCTTCCTGGTTCTTGTCTTACCAATTTATGGTCAGAGTGATCTTTCTGAAATTCAAATATGATCATGGTCATTCTTCTTGTTAGAAACAGTAGATAATTGCTATTACCCTCAAGATAAATTCCAAATTCTGTTAGGAGTATTGCAAGATTCAATAGGTTCTAACCCCTACCTTCCTCTCTAGCTTTATCTGTAGATATTGCATCCTTCTACTTGCTCCCACCCCCACCACCTCCACCCTCTGCACACTCACATAGTGTATAAATAAATTCCATCTGTGATGAACTACTTCAGTTTCCTGAATGCACATTCTTCCTGTTGACTCTGGGTGTTTGCCTAGAGCTCTATTCATATTCTCACCCACCCTCCTCTCTGGTTACTTGTTTTTCAGAACTGGGTCCTGTTTATGCTTTAGATGTCAGCTTCATAGTAATTTCCTAAGGATGTGTTTCCTACTTCCATATATAGCCAGTGGAGTTCCATACATCTTATACTTCCTCCATCAAAGCACTCTAACACTATATTATAATTGCTTTTTTTTTTTTTTTTTTTGTACCCTCATCTTAGATATTAGCTCTGTGAAGACAGGGACTATCTGTACTTTCATCATTATATCCACAATGCCCCACACATTGCCTAGCAGGTACTCAGAAATACTTATGCAATGTTATTGAAGAATCTCCATCAATCAATAATCATCTGATGGAATATTGATACTTAGATTACATAAAATCTAAGGTCCTTGTAATTTTTTTGGGGGGGGACCTCTGGTGCCATAGTGCCTAAGGTTTACCAGAAGGCTGGTGGGTTTGAAGGAAGGAATGTTGGGCAATCTACTTCTGTAGTGATATAGCCTTGGAAACCCAAGGAGGGGTGACTATGAATCAGACCTGACTCCATGGCAGTGGGTTTGGTTTTTTGTAATTTTTGACTAGCTGTGAATTTTCACCAAGACCTGACAAAGTTTCAAATACTTTATAATACATTTTTAGTGTGGTTAATTTTCTTCCTCCTTTCTTACATCCTCTAATTATAACTTACATTCACCTTCCATAGATTCCTACCAGGATTATATTGGAAGAACATCTTAGCCATACATCTTCTCTATGAAAATTCTGGTGGATTAAAATTTGGCTCACATAGGAACTAAGAAACTAACCTTTCCAAAAAATGTGGGTGGAGTGCATTTTCCCAACATTTTCAGCATTTTTTTTTTTCCTAAGACAGGGAATAATTTGAATGGAAGAGAGGATTGAAGATTATCTCCTTTGGAAATAACATATAGAGAAAGAGACGTTTTTCCAATTATCTAAATATTTTCACTATTATGTTCAGGCCACTTGGCAATCTCTGTAATTTCTAACAAATGTAAAAGGTTTTTGTAGAATTACAGTGCTTGAGAGGGTTTTGGCAGTTATCATTCTGGCAATTCCAATCAGGACATCTATCAATCTGCTGCTAGCCACCTTTCTAAAACCCAGCAGTGATTATAACACTTTTCTTCTCAAAACCCTTTGCTGGTTACATCAGTGGCTGCAGAAACAAAATCCAACCTCAGGATCAAAGTGACAGCAGCAAGTAGGAAGATCAGATAGGAATTTTATAAGAGGTAGTGAATTTATGCTAATAGGAGAGGAACAACTTAGAAAAGGAGTGTGAAAATGGTTGCACAACCCAAAGAATGTAATCGATGTCATTGAATCATATATGTAGAAATGGTTGAATTGATTATGCTTTACTGTGCATATTCTCAATAATAACAACAAAATTCTAAAAAACAGTGATGTAAGTCTCATCATTAATGTTGATACAATTATTATGCCTTGAAATTATTATGTCAACATAAATAAATGATTTAAGTAGTTTAAATCTGAATTATGGTCTCAATAATGAATTGATAGAAAAAATCCAACCTCATTACCATGACTCTCAAGATCCAATACAGCTTACCCCACTTCTCTTTAATAATACATTTGTCCCAACTCTTTCCATATATCTTATATTTTTACCAAACTATACAACTATCTTCCATTCTCATCACACTGTATAAATTGCCATTCTCCAAATTCACCTTTCTTTTCCTATTTCCATATCTTTGCCTATCTCTGCCATTTACTAGGATTCCTTTCTTCCTTAACACTTTTGTCTAGCAATTTTACTCTTCCTTCAAAACTCAAAAACCCAGCATCTGTAATACTAAACAATAGGAGGCCAAATTATGCAGGACTAAGTATCAGACCAAGGCAGCTAAATTTTATCCCAAAACAATGAGACTAAAGGGTTTAAGTAGATGGATAGCATATACAAAGGAGTGTTAATTGAACATGTAATGACAAATGAAATGTTCCAGGGACCATAAAGTGTTGATATGCACATACTGTATAGCCATCTAAGGGGGGAGAGATTGGTGGTTCAGTGGTAGATTTCTTGCCTTCCATGCAGGAGACTCGGGTTTGATTCCTGGTCAATGCACCACATGAGTAGACACCACCTGTCTATCATTAGAGGTTTGCTTGTTGCTATGATGCTAAGTAGATTTTAGCAGAGCCTCCAGACTAAAGCAGACTAAGAATAAAGACTTGGCCATTTTCCAAACTCAGCCAATGACAATGCTAGAGATCGGGAGTTCAGGCAAGATGGCGACTAGGCAGAAAGACTGCACAGACCCTCTTCAACAAGAAAAAGGAAACCAATTAACACAGATAAAGAAGATAATCTTGGATCCCTGAGCCTTGAAAGGAAGGATACAGAAGTGGAGTAAACCCCAACTAGCAGAAGAATTTGCGTGAAAAATACCAAAAAAGGAGACATACAGAGCTGCGGTCTGGCAGCGATCCTGAGCAATCCTGATGGCACAGACAGCTTGGAGATTCCTGAGTGGTGTTAGGACCTAAGAATTAACCTAAAAA
>NW_006921623.1:13767265-13767917 GCF_000298275.1 Orycteropus afer afer | reverse complement strand
CTTCATTATTCTCCTTGTCTACTTTTTTTCTCTTACTGCCCTATCGCCAGATATTGCATGTTTTCTTGTTTTATCTTCTTCTTTTTCTCTTTTTGTGGCTACTGTTCCTGTGTGATTACATGGTGTGTTTTTTGTCCACGTGCTTTCAGTTTTTTGATGGTTATTCAATTGTAATTTGTGTCTAATTGAGCAGGAGACAACAACAGTTCCCATTAGACACAACTACACCCATACCTCCTGAAACTTCACTTAATGAGCAAGAGCCACTACCTCCTTCTCCACCAATGGGCCAATGATAAAGAAAAACCATCAAGAAGAGCCTGAATTACCCTTGGCTACTCTTTACAAACAGTTAACAGTGATCTAAATACAACAATGCCACGATGTGTCAGAGACAATAGACCATCACAGTCCACACAAAGAAGCAGAATAAAGTGGTAGAAACAAGGGAGCAGGATATAGACCCAGAATACATACCTGAGGAAGAAGCAGCATTGGAACTCTCTGATAAGGATTTCAAAAGAATTATCTTTAAGTATCTTCAAAGGATTGAGAGGCAGACCAAAGAAAACAGAGAAAAAACCTTAGAAGAATTTTGGAAGAAAATACAAGAACAAAATGACAAAATAAATGAAAAATTAGAAATGATTCT
>NW_006921623.1:13751101-13762958 GCF_000298275.1 Orycteropus afer afer | reverse complement strand
ATTGTAGTAAATTGTGGTCAATGTCATGAGACAAAGTATATGTGAACTGCTGTATGGAAAGTGAATTTGCTCTGCAAATCTTCATCCAAATCACAATTTAAAAAAAGGAAAGAAAATGCTACAGATCACAAGCCTGGTCTGTAGCCATTCATGGTGATGGCAACAAGACCAGGTAGTGTTTTGTTTTGTTGGCATAGTGTTGCCATGAGTCAGGGGCTGACTCAATGGCAGCTAACAATATAACCAGTTATAGGGAAAAAGCCATCACTTCCAACTTCCCTAGAAGTGGATCCCAGATATTCCCATTTTTTCCTTCTTTCCTTCTAGTCTGATACTCACTACTCTTAAGCAAGATGCTGTGCTTGCCACATTGTCATCCACTTGTAAACTTCTTTTGGGCACATCAATTCAGACAAGCAAATAGAAGTGTCTTCTCTTACATCATCACACTCTTGTGTCAGCATTGATTTCTCAAATTGCCACATTCATGACATCTGTCAAGATTTCTCAATAAGCTATCTGCAAACCAGCCTTATGCTGAAAATGAAAATCAAAATGAAGGGATGGAATACTGGTCTCTTCCCATTTATAGCAAAGAAGAGTGAAGAATAATCAAAGACTCAAGGAAACAATTAGTCCAAAGGACTAATGGACCACGTGAACCACATCCTTCACTAGCCTGAGAACAGAAGAACAAGATGGTGCCCAGCTACCACTACAGATGGCTCTGATCAGGATCACAATAAAAGGAACTGGACAGAGTAGGAAAAACAAATATAGAACAAAATCCAAAATAATAAAAAAAAGATAAGATTTAGTGATCTTAAAGAGACTGGTGGAACCCTAAGACTGTGTCCCTTAGATACCCTACAACCCTGGCTGAACTCACCCCTAGGGATCACTTTTCAGCCAAATAATAGACCTATAAAGTGAGTAATGACATCAGTTACTCCTCGGTACAATCAAGCATACAAGACTCCCAAAAACAATGCTCAGAAGGCAAGAAGGGGTAGGGAAGAAGGACTAATGGAAAGAGGAATCCTGGGAGGAACTGGAAACAGTGCTGCTACATTGAGAGATTTGCAACCAATGTCACAAAACAAAAATATGTATAAATTGTTGAATGGAAAACTTATTTGTTCTGTAAACTTTCACCCAAACCACAATAAAAAATTGTTTTTTTTTTTAAGTGGTCATGTTCACTCAATGCTTCAGTAATTTAAAAAATTGAACAATCTTTCTAGTCTGTCCATGTCATTTTTACTTAGAATTTTAAATGTTATAATAGAGGGCTTGAAAAGATAAATATAAACTCACTTGAAAAAGTTCAGTTTCTACTTGAAAACAACTTGCATTTGTAATCATTGGCAATACACTGTGAGAAATGGAAGCCACTAGTTTCTAACTGACAATATAATAGGAAACTATTTAATGACAAGGACATTGAATGGATACATGTATGAATACAAAAAGATCTGATGCTCTGAAAAAAGAAGAAAAACTTTTCAATTAAGATAACTGCTTTTAAGAAATCCAATTTATTTTAGGATTTAAGTAACTGTCTCTGGAAATAAATTCATCCTAAAGAGAGATATTTTGTTCGCACCATGCGGTTTGTAATTACTTCAGAATTTTCCATTGCTCTTCTTGGCTTATCTTCTCTCTTCACATATCAGACCTATCTATCATAAAACAATAAAAGGAGAAGCTTCCTTGTATTCTTTTATAAGAGCTGAGAACTTTCTTCTCATCTCTTGCTTCAATTACCCATACCTGGTGAGAAAATTATTTTACTTCTTTGTTAGCTTCCTCAGGCTATTAATGGCACCTAAAATTTAAAAAAAAAAAAAAAAGTTAAGGAAAAAAATGGTTGTAATTATTCCAACAGTTATAGATATTGACTTCCTGCCTCTCCCTTACTCTCAAACAACTGGTATTCAACTGAATTTAATTGAGGTTATTATGAACTGATTTGTGTGTATGGATTCTGAATTGAAAGACTTCCTGATATTGTGATATTAAAAAATGGCTTAAAATGTCAACAGTACTTCATCACTATTTCTTAGCCCCAGCCAAGATTAGTAGACATGGCTTCATACTTAATGTTTGTTTTTTGAAGAATTCACTTCAGTTTTGTTTTTATTGTTAAGTGTCATATTTTAATATGAATTTTATTATTGTAAACCATCAACACTTCTTGTGGGAAATAATAAGGTTATACTTTATCAATAAGGGAGCTCTGGTGGCATAGTGCCTAAGGCATTTGACTGCTAACCAGACAGCTGGCAATTCAAACCCATCAGCCACTCCTTGGAAGGAAGATTGGGCAATCTACTTCCATAGAGATACCACCTCGGAAACCCAAAGAGCATCATTATGAGTCAAATGGACCAGATGGCAGTGAGTTTAGTTTGTTTTATCAATAAAGAGTATCTAGGTAATCAGAAGGAAGGTTGGACAATCCTACTTCCATAGTGATCCTGCCTCGGAAACCCAAGGAGGGGTCGCTATGAGTCGGGTTTGACTCGACGGCACATAACAACAACAAAAACAGGTAATTCAAAAGGTTAAGAATAGATTACATGCCAAAATGTTGGTGGTTCAAACCCACCCCAAGATTTCTCAGAAGGCAGTCCTGGAGATCTGCCCCTGAAAGGTCACAATCTTGATTAAAAACCCTATGGAGCAGTCCTACTGTGTACAAATGGGGTCGCCATGAGTCAGACTCAAGTCACTGCAACTAACAACGACATTATCAGTAAGTCATATGAGCTGGTTGGAATGTGGAAATATAGTAGCATCTCACTCAGCAGTATCCAAGGATATCTCAAGTGGGATTTGCAGCTCTCTCTGGGAAGATTTAGCTGCAGGTGGATGCCACACAATTTCCTCCTTCATAGTTTTTGGCTGTTTAAACCCACCAGCTACTCCTTGGAAGGAAGATTGGGCAATCTACTTCCATAGTGATACTGTCTCAGAAACTCACAGAGGGGTCACTATGAGTTAGATCTGACTCAACGGCAGTGAGTAGTAAGTGAGGGTTGTTTGAGACCTCCCTGAGTTAAAAACTGACTTCCTATAAACATTGAGAGGAGATTTTTGTAGGTAGCATCCACTGCTTGAAGGGGAGAAGGTAACAGAGAAGGAGTTCAGGGCAAAAAGAAGGCTTGTCTTTGAGAACTTGGTTTGACAGTTGGCAGGGAGCTCCCTGCTGCAGAGTCACGACCCCAGGCTCTGCTTTGTGTTAGGAAGTCATAGCCAGGGTTTGTCAAAACAAAGCCACACACAATACCCAAGTGCCAATCGGGCAGGAGTTCTGGCCTGTTGCAAATGAAATCATTAGGAATTCCTTTGGAGAAAGAGTTACAGCTCTTGAACTCTCTGTTGCTAAGCAAATGCAGATGTCTAATTGTTCATGTTGTTATCTCCCTAAGGCACCAGCTTGGAGCATGCCCCTTCTTTTTCAAAATCATTTAAGTCTGCCTCCCTCCTTGAACAAAGTCCAAATCTTTAACCATCCTTTCAAAGCTTGTGCATGTTTCCATGTACTTTTTCAACCTCAAGTCACAGTTTTTCAAATGGGCCAAACATTCTAGCAGCTTCGGATCTTGGTTCAAGCAGTAACTTCTGCCTGGCTTTGCTTCCCTCCCCCATAATAACCCCCAATTGAATACTTATTTCCTTTAAGGTCCAACTCAGTGCCACTTCTCCCTATGTTCTTCCTATTATAATTAATCTCTTCCTCTCATTCTGTTTGAACTTGTTATGGCACTTCTAATATTCTCCTTTCCAGGGACAATACAGAGTTGTTGGTTAAGAGTTCAGATTTTTACATCAAACATACCGGGATTCCTTTCCCAGCTCCGTAACCTACTAAATGTGACAATGAGCAAGGTATTTAAATCCTCCCTTAACTTCAATTTGCTCCTCTGATAAATGGGAATTATACCAGCATAGGGTAGTTTTGATGACTAAATCAGAAAATGCCAGGAGGAATGCATTTGGAATAGTGCCTGGTATCACATACAAGTTTGCTATTATGCTTTGCTTTTCTCAATATCCTGTGCTACTAGGGCCATTCTTATTTGACATATATTCTCCAAAGCATTGTCATTTCCACCTGGTAGGTGCTAAATAACTTTTTATTGAATTAAGAGATTTGCTGAATTGATTCATAGTATGAAGCCAGGAAAATCAGCAAACAATGACAACAGATCAGGCTCTGTGCCCAGGTCCTTCTTGAATATGGTTTGGTTCATGTCCCTTACTGCCGACCTCCGGCAGAGTTCCTGAGGGAATCAGACCCTGTTCTTTTTCCCTTTGCCAGGAGAGTAGGCAAACACCCACTTCTTTTCGGGCCCTCACATAGCTAAGAAAAAAAAAAAAAAGATGAACAAATCCCAAATCACTCCCTTAAAGAAAATGGTACAATTTTTTTCCTGAAAGCTGAATAGGAAAAAAGTTGTAAAGAGATCATCTAGAACCAAAAAACCAAAACCAAACCCACTGCAGTGGAGTCAGATCTGACTCATAGTGACCCCTCCTTGGGTTTCCAAGGAGGTATACACTACAGAAGTGGATTGCCCAACCTTCCTTCCAAGGAGTTCTCAAACATTTTGGTCTCAGGATCCCTTTATGTTCTTAAAAGTTACTGAGAACCTCCAAGAACATTTGATTATGTAACCTATATTTTACTGTTAAAAATGAAATTAGAAGATTTTAAATATTTATTTATTTTAAAATAACAATAACAAACATATAACACATAAAAACAACAAATAAAATATATATTTTTTTTTTAAAAAAGTGTATTTTCCAAAATAAAACAACATGTTAGTGAGAAGGATTGGAATTTTTTTTTTTAACGTTGTAAATCTCTTTAATGTCTGGCTTAATGAAAGCCACCTGGATTCCCATATTAGATTCTGTATTCAATTTGTTGTGATATGTTGTTTTGGTTAAAGCATAAGAAGAAACTAGGCCTCACACAGATACATACTGTAGTTAAAAAAGGGAAGACTCAACAAGGAATAGATTCTTAAAAGGTAGATATAATGTGGAATCTGAAACCATGTAGCAACGAACTTTTTGTACTCAGTGATAGTAAAATCCGCTGGTCTAGCTTGGATTTTAAATGAATCTTTTACTCTGAATTTTTCTTTTTTTTTTTTAGCATTGTGTATTTATCATTTGGAAAATACTGATTCACTCAATTATGCAGACCTTAATAAATTTTGTGACATAATATATAAAATTCCCATTTATTAATACTACTATCAATCTCGTCAAAAAAAATCTTTAAATATTTGTGAAGCTATCAAGCTCATGGTGGCAGATATAAATTATAAACATTCTTTCTAATTTTTGCTTAAAAACTCTGAAGTTTGTTATTGGCAATATATGTCATCAATTTTTTTCCTTGAAATGACAGACCCACTTGGTTCATTTTGAGAAAACATCCCAAATCAAATAGCCATAGTTTGTATATCAGTAGTTCTTCCAAGTAAAAATGGTGATCTTCTAAGCAAAAAATGGAAAGAAAAAGGAAAAAAAAAAAAAAAAAAAAGCCAGTTTAGCTCACTGTCCAAAGAATCACACAAGTACTTTATCTTGAGACAACTATTGTGCTCTGGTACACAACAAAACTGCATCATGTTTCTTCACACTGAATAATAAAAGGCATGTAATCAAGGCTTGAAGTTTAGCAATCAATAATTTTTGCTGCATTGTCAAGGTTACCTTTTAAGTCAAACTGGCATTTTCTTTTTACTGTGAGTGCATGAGGTGAAGAACACAAGACTTTAGGACAGTGAGGGCCCACTGCTTGATTCACGCTAAGGCACATCATTTTTTGCCACCATTGCTTTTACACCATCAAGGCAAATGTTAACACAGTTTAAAAGGGTAAGTAACATTATTGTTGCTGGTTCTGTGTGCCATCAAGTCAATTTCAACTCATAATGACCCTATAGGACAGAGCAGAAAACCCCATAGGCTTTCCAAGGCTGTGATCATTACAGACGTAGCCTGCCACATCTTTCTCCTGCAGAGTAGCTGGTGGGTTTGAACCACTGAACTTTAGGTTAGTAGCCAAGCACTTAACCATTGCACCAGCAGGTCTCCTAGTTTTGCCCTTATGCATGCCCTGAAATAATCTCAGGTACTCATGGATCGATGAACTACACATTGAAAACTGCCAGAACGGCAAATATATGCTATCTAACACTAAAATCACAGAATAAAGAATCCAGACAATTACTGTGTTACTCTTGGTGTCATGCTTCTTTCTCTGAACATATTAATGAGCTTATCATTTCACTTTCTGTGGAGGTGATTCCACCTCATGGTGACTCCATGTTTGCAGAGTAGAGTTGCGCTTCACGGCATTTCCTAGGCCGTGATGTTTTTTGGAAGCAGATAGCCAGAACTTTCTTCTGATAAGCCTCAGGGTGAGTTTGAAATCACCAACTTTTGCATAGCAGTGTAGCACTTAACCATTTGCTTCTCCGCCCCCCCCCACCCAAGCACTCCTGACTTTACTGCAGACATTTCACAATAGAAAGCTCTCAAACAACACATGAGAGATGCAAATCAAAGCACATGAGATACAATTTCACTCTCACTAGAATGGTTAAAGCAATAATAATAATGACAGAAATAACAAACAGTTAGTGAGGATGTGGGGAAATTGGACCCCTTACATATCACTAAGGATCCCTAGTTAGGCAGTACCTAAGGTATTTGATTGCTAACCATGAAGTCTGGGGTTCAAACCCACCAGCTGCTCCACGGAAATAAGATGAGGTAATCTACTTCCGTAAAGATTTACAGCCTCAGAAACCCAAGGGGGGTCACTATGAGTTGGAATGGACTCAATGGCAGTGGGTACCCATTACTAGTGGGAACACAATATAGTATAACCTTTGTTGAAAATAGTGTAATGTTTCCTTGAAAAACTAAAAATAGAACAACCATATAACTCAGCAATTCCACTCTAGTTGTATACTCAAAAGACTTGAAAGCCAAGTATTTGCACAGAGAGACAGTTCAGAGAGCAGGAATGCATAGGAAAGAAGGACACAGGAAAAAAAAAAAAAACTTAACTACATGGAGGAAGTGGGAAGAGAGCTCTTACATTGTGGGGATGGTAATGTCATGAAACAAAATGGGTATGCACTGCTATATGGGAAATGAATTTGCTCTGTAAACTTTCACCCAAATCATAATAAGAAGACTTGAAAGCAGAGACTTAAACACACACTTGTACAACAATGCTCATCACAGCACTATTTATAATAGCTAAAACGTGGAAATAACCTAAATGTTCATCAACAGGTGAATGCATAAACAAACAATGATACATATATACAATGGAATACTACTCAGCCAGTAGGAAAAATGAAGTTTTGATACATGCTACAGTGTGGATAGAACTGGAAGACATTATACTGAATTAAATAAGTCAATCACAAAAAGGCAAATATTCTGTAACTTCACTTACATAAAAAGACACGAAACAAACAAACAGAGAATAAAATTCATTTGTGTTTAACAGGGGCCAGAGGGAGGAGAAAAAGGATAAGTGGTTAATGGAGATGGGAAACTAACTTTGATTAACAGTAGGGTTGCACAACTGATTGTTATCATTGTTTTCAGTAAGTTGTACACCTGTAAAAGTTTGAATTGGCAAAAGTTTTGTGATAGAGACATTTACAACAAGGACAAAAAAAAAAAAAAAAATACACAAAGAAGTAGCTGCTGAGGCTGCCTGTGCACAATCATGGGATTTATTTCATTGGTTTGGAAGTTTAGTTGTCATTGTGTTATTAGGTGCCATCAAGATGGCTCTGACTCATAGAGACCCTATGTACAACAGAACGTAACACTGCCCAGTCCTGTGTCAACCTCACAATCCTTGCTATACCTGAGCCCACTGTGTCAATCCATCTTGCCTAGGGCCTTCCTCTCTTTCATTGACCGTCCACTTTACCAAGTATGATATTCTTCTACAAGAAATGGTCCTTTCTGACAACATGACAAAAGTAGGTGAGACAAAGTCTGGCTATTCTGGCTTCCAAGGATCATTACAGCTATACTTCCTCCAGGACAGATTTGTTAGTTCTTCAGGCAGTCCATTGTACTTTCAGTATTCTTCACCAACAACAGAACTCAAAAGCATCAACTCTTCTTCAGCCTTCATTATTCATTGTCCAGCTTTCACATGCATATGAAGTGATTGAAAATACCATGGCTCTGGTGAGGTGCACCTTAGTCTTCAAAGTGACATCTTTGCTCTTTAGCACTTTAAAGAGGTCTTTTGGAGCAGATGTGCCAAGTGTAATACGTGGTCTGATTTCTTGACTGCTGCTTCCATTGGTGTTAATTGTGGAACAAAATAATATGATATCTTTGACAACTTCAATCTTCTCCCCATTTATTGTAATGCTGCTTATTGCTCCAGTTGTGATGATTGTAGTTTTCTTTATATTGAGGTGTAAACCATACAGAAAACTGAAACTTTTAATTTTCATCAGTAAGTGCTTCAAGTCATAGTCACTTTCAGCAAGCAAAGTGTGTCATCTGCATATCACAGCCTTAGAAACCCAAAGGAGGTCACTGTTAATGAATCTTCCTCCAATCCTGATGGTGCATTCTTCCTCATACAGTCCAGCTTCTCGGATTATTTAACACACAGATTGAATAAGTATGGTGAAAGATACAACCCTGACACACTCCCTTCTTGATTTTAAACCATGCAGTGTCCCCTTGTTCTGTTCAAATGACAGCCTCCTGGTCTATGTACAGGTTCCTCATGAGCACAATTAAGTGTTCTGGAAGTTCCACTCTTCTCAATGTTGTCCATAATTTGTTATGATCCCCAGAATAGAATGCCTTTGCATAGTCAATAAAACACAAGTAAACATCTTTCTGGTATTCTCCGCTTTCAGTCAAGATCCATCTGGCATCAGCAATGATATCCCTCATTCCACAGCTTCTTCTGAATCCAGCTTGTACTTCTGGAAGTTCTCTGCCATTATGCTGATGCAATCATTTTTAAATTATCTTCAGCAAGATTTTACTTGTGTGTGATATTAATGATATAGTTCAATAATTTTCACATTTGGTGGGATCACCTTTCTTTGGAATGGGTACTAATATGGATCTCTTCCAGTCAGTTGACCAGGTAGTTGTCTTCCAAATTTCTTGGCATAGATAAGTGCCTCCAGTGTGGCATCCATTTGTCAAAACATCTCAGTGAGTATTCCATCAATTCCTGGAGCCTTGTCTTTTGTCAATTCCTTCAGTCCAGCTTCAGCTTCTTCCTTCAATACTTTTGGTTCTTGATCATATGTCATCTTCTGAAATGGATGAACATCAACCAATTCTTTTTGGTACAGTCACTCTGTGCATTTCTTCCATCATCTTTTGAAGTTTCTCACATCATTCGATATTTTGCCCATAGAATCCTTCAATATTGCAACTTGAGGCTTGAATTTTTCCTTCAGTTCTTTCAGCATGAGAAATGCCAAGCATGTTCTTCCCTTTTGGTTTTCTAATTCCAGGTCTTTGCACATTTCATTATAATAATTGACTGTCTTCTTAAGCTGCTCTTTGAAATTCTCTGATCAACTCTTTTATTTCATCATTTCTTCCTTTTGCTTTAGCTACTCTCCACTCAAGAGCAAGTTTCAGAGTCTCTTCTGACATCCATTTTGGTCTTTTCTTCCTTTCCTGTCTTTTTAATGACTTTTTGCTTTCTTCATGGATGATGTTCTTAATGACATCCAATTCCTCTGGTTTTCGGTCATTGGTGTTCAGTGCATCAAAGATATTCTTTAGATGATCACTAAATTCAGGAGAGATATAATCAAGGTCATAGTTTGGCTCTTGTGGAATTCTTTTAACTGTCTTCAGCTTCAACATGAACTTGCATATGAGCAGTTGATGATCTGTTCCACAATCAGCTCCTGGCCTTGTTTTGGCTGAAGATATTGAGCTTCTCCATCACCTCTTTCCACAGATGTAGCCAATCTGTGGAACAGACTCTATCAGTTGATGTCCACATGTATAGCCACCATTTACTTTGTTGAAAAAAGGTATTTGCAATGAATAAGTCATTTGTCTTGCAAAATTCTATCATGCAACCTCCAACGTTATTTCTATCATCACCAAGGCTACATTTTCCAACTACCAGTGATTCTTCTTTGTTTCCAATTTTTGCATTCCAATCACCAGTAATAATCAACATATGTTGATTCCATGTTTAGCCAATTTCAGACTGCAGAAGTTGGTAAAAATGTTCAATTTCCTCATCTTTGGCTTTGATGGTTGGTGCATAAATTTGAGTAATCATAGTATTAACTGATCTTCCTTGTAGGTGTATGGATATTATCCTATCACTGAAAGCATTGTTCTTCAGGAGAGATCTTGATACTTTCTTTGTGACGATAAATGCTCTGCCATTCCTCTTCAATTTGTCATTCCTGCATAACAGATCATACGGTTGTCTGATTTAAAATGGCCCAAACCACTCCATTTCACCTTACTAATGCCTAGGGTATCAATCTTCATGCATTTCATTTTATTTTGGACAACTTCCAATTTTCCTAGATTATGCTTCGTACATTCCACGTTCTGAGTATTGATGGATGTTTGCAGCTGTTTCTTCTCATTTTGAGTCATGCCACATCAGCAAATGGAGGTCCCAAAAGCTTTACTCCCTCTACATCATTAAGGTTGACTCTACTCTGAGGAGGCAGGTCTTCCCTAGTCGTATTTTGAATGCCTTCTGACCTAAGGGGCTCATCTTCCAGCACTATGTCAGACAGAGCTTCAGGGTTATTCATGAAGTTTTCCAGTAATATGTCAGACAATGTTTCACTGCTATTCATAAGGTTTTCACTGGCCATTCATCTGGAGCCACTAAGGAAGAAGGAGAGTAAGAAATAGGAAGAGGATATGGAATTGCCTCCATGAACAACTGCATCTATTGCCATGAAACCCAAAGAAATAGATGGTCCTGGCTACTATTACTAAACAGCTTGATCAAAAACTCTATAGAAGAATCCTGATCAAAAGGAGGAAATTATAGAACAGAATTTTACATTCTCATGAACTCTAGACTTCCTGAAGCCATGGAGAGTGGGTGAAGCCCTTAAACTAAAGCTCTGAGATTATCTTTAAGCCTTAAACCAAATATATCCCCTCAAGACATCTTAAAACCAAATGATAGTTTAACTTAACTAGTAGAAGAATGTCTGCCTTGTGCATTATGCTCTTTTCAAAAGTATCTGTATGGGAACAAATTGACAACAGCAATCCAAAAGTTTAGATATGAACTTTAGGGACAGTGAATTTATGTTCATGGGGGAGGAACAACTCAGAAAATGAGAGTGAGAATGGTTGCACAACTCAAAGAATGTAATCAATGTCACTGAATTGTATCTGTAGGAACTGTTGAATTGGTGAATATTGTGGTGTGAATATTCTCAAAACAACATTGAAAAAGAACATCTGGCTGTATTAATAAGGGAAGATAAAAGAATTGGCCTCTAGCTTAGTATTTTCCAGAATGTAAACTGCTGACCACTACTGTTCAGATGCTCCATGATTTTTTTTTCCCCATGATAAAATAAGTTTGGGAAATATTGTGTACTCGAACACTTCATGAGGTTTAGTTCATGCATAATATCATCTTAAAGAGTGTGAGAAGTCTTGCAGTTTATAATGACAGCAATAGTAATGATAAAGATAATAATAATAATGAAACTGCTTAATTTTGTTTAATCCAGAGTTTCCCAAACATATTTGAACAGGAAAACCTTCCCCCGACCAAAGACAATCACTGGAAACTAAA
>NW_006921623.1:13735837-13743669 GCF_000298275.1 Orycteropus afer afer | reverse complement strand
TTTGCATATACAGTACTGAGTTGTCAAATAAAAAACCAACCAACAAACAAACAAACAAAAAAAAAAAAACTAATATTACATGATGTATTTGGTTGAGTTGATCAGTTCTGTGACCATATAATCAATTCATTAAGTACTTAACACCAAGATATTTAACCCTTTATAAATATAGATTAACCCCTTTCATAGGCTTTGTATTCCATTTCCTCTTAAATTCTCTGGGATTTTTGTCATTCCTTATCCCCTCTCATTGCCTTATCATTAATCTCTCTTTCTTAACTAATATTTTCCTCCAGGATTTACCACATCCTCTAGAATTACCGATCCAAAAAACCTTCCCTTGACCCCTCATTGCCCTCTAATTACCATGTCAATTCTCTGTTCAATTCCTAGTTAAACTTGTTATAAAAATTGACTCCACATATTATTTTCACTTCTTCCATTCTAATGCAGTCTAGCTTTTTCTCCCAGCCTCCAAAGAAAATACCCATTTCAACGTCACCAATGGCTACCATGTAGCTACATTGAGTGGGCACTTTTCTGTTCTCATTTTGCCTGATTTTTCAGCTGTTTTGGCAGAGATGACCATTGCCTCATTATTAATATTCTCCTTTATTGGTTTCTATCTCACTACACCCTCCTGGTTTCCCTCCTGCCTCTCTGGTTTTACATTCTTTACAGCATTTGTAGGGCTCTTCTCTTTTATTTAATTTTTAAATATTAGAGTTGCCCAGAGCTCATTTCTGGGATCTCTTTTCTTCTTTCTCTTTTCACTGTCTCCCTAGGTGATTTCATCCTTCTTATGGTAAATAGCATTTATACCTTTCATATAATAAAAATCCCCATAGTTCTCCACTATACTTCACATTTATATATCTAGTTGCCTGTTCAAAATTCACATCTGGATGATGAAATACATCTCAAATGTAACACATACCTAATAGAACTCATTATTTTGTTGTCACCTTCTTCCTGTTTCTCCCCACCTCAGAAACAGAGTACCTCTATCTACCAAGTTGTTTACATCAAAAATAAAAGCATCATCTTTAACATCTCTTTTTAACTTACTCCATCACCCAATCTCTCAGTAAATACTATGGTTTTACTTCTGAATGCATTTCAAATCTTCTACTACTCTCTTTACCCACTGTTGTGATATCCATGTCACTATAATCAGCCTGGCCTGCAGGAATAGCATTTTAAATGGTTTTCTACCACTCCTTCCTATGTCTAATCTATTTCACAAGCTAATCAGTGTTGCTTTTTTAAAAAAAATTAATAAAACAAATCACATTTAATTTCTTGCTAAGAACTATTCAATAGGTTCTCATTTATTTACCTAACATTTATATATAACCTACACTGTGCCAGATATTGCACAAGTGTTAGAAATATTGCAGTGATAGTGGCAGACATAGTCGCTCCCCAATGGAGCTCAGGATCTAACAAGGAAGAGAGCTACTTAAATTACAATAAAGTATAATGAAATAAAGTAGGAGTAGAACTGAGCTATATGAGTATGGACAGAGGTAGTTCATCCCAACTTAGGACACAGGAACTCTGAGAAAATGACAGCTAAGCTGAAACCAGAAGGATGACTAGGGCTAGGACTTTATATAGGTATGGAATATAGATAGGGTTCCCAGACCAAAAAAAAAAAAAGCATCTTTAAAGTTCTAGAGGTAAGAGAATATTTTCTTCTCCAAGAATACAAGAAACAGCATGGCAGAAGAGCAAACTGGGTCCATATCGTTAATGGCCTCGTAAATATGTTAAGTGTAGAATTTATCCAAAACACAACATAAAGCTATTGGGGATTTTTAAGCAGAAGTGTAACTGGTAAGATTTTGCTTTAGACATACTATTTTGAATTAAACAACTAATGTAGGGTGACATTTAAACTACCATGCCTGACTCCAGTACTCATGGAAAACATAATTAATCAATCAGGTACTAATAAATCAGGTTCTATTTCCCTCTGGATCTGGACACAACTTCAGACTCCAGTACAGAGATTTCCAGAAATCATTACCTACCAATCTTGAGACAGCCACTGAAAGAAAACCTAGTTAGTATAACTGACCAAATAATGTTAGGTGAAATTAAGCTGCATTGTGAAAAGGATACAATATTCTCACATATCAAAATCCATTTTAAACTTAACAGTTTGCCTTCGAAGAATACAAATTTCTAACGTTATGTTTGTAGTCAAGGGAATTTTATATGAGAGTATTCTAAAATGGTTTTCAGACAACATTAACACAGACTTTAACTCTAATCAGGTGGTCATACCAAAAACACAAACCAAAGTCACTGCCATCAAGTCAATTCTGACTCATAGCAACCCCCATTGGGTTTCTGAGGCTGTAAATCTTTACAGAAATAAATCATTCCATCTTCCTTCCCAGAGCAGCTGGTGAGTTATGAATCACTGAACCTCTGGTTAGCAGCCAAATGCCTTTTCCACTATGCCACCAGAACTCCTTTATCAGGTGGTCATAGAAAGGTGAAATTGATCCCCATAATTGCCATCTATATTCTAAAGTCACCCACAATATTTTATATGGCCCATTGACTTTTTCTTTTTTCCCCTTCAATCTTACATAAATGTGAAGAGCAAATAAAAATTTGTAAGCACCTGTAATATGTAAGAAGGAGCTCTGGTGGCGTAGCGCCTAAGGCATTTGACTGCTAACCTGAAGGTTGGTAGTTCAAGCCCATCAGCTACTCAATGGAAGGAAGACTGGGAAATTTACTTCCTTAAAGATTTACTGCCTTGGAAACCCAAAGGGGATCACTATGAATTGGAATTGACTTGATGGAAGTGAGTTTGTTTCTGATTTTTGGTACTATGTAAGAGATTTTAAAACTATGAATTTGCTGTGCAAAAACAACTTTGATACAGTTTTTCCAGGTTTTCCCAGGAAATAAAAATGAATTGCCACACCTAAGAGTCCCCTATATAGAACTATGGAGCTGCCACATTTATCACACATGAAATATTTCACTGAAATGTGAACACTAAAGCTGCTCAGTCTGATGTCAAAGAGATGGAAATTGCTTGAACATCTTATCCAATCTCCTGAGAAGAATGTTACCACTAGGGATAAGGGTGTTCAGTAGATGTCAAGTACAGAAGCTAGAGACAGCCACCATAATTGAAAGTATAATTTAAAGGCACATTCATAAGTTAAGAGAAAGTTTCTCTTCCTCCTACTATACTGGGCAAAGCACAGATCTCCCCCACCTCCACCCCCTCTTTCTTGAGTTTCTTCCTAAAAGCTTATGTTTTTTTACTTTAGGATAGGATTAAGATCAAAGACTACAGCCTTCCATATGGATTACCCCTCAACATAAAGAAAACAAAAATTTTCATAACAGAACCAATAAGCAATATAATGATAAATGGAGAAAGGATTGAAGTTGTCAGGGATTTCTTTTCACTTGGATCCACAATCAACACTCACTGAAGTATCAATCAAGAAATCAAACAACAGATTGCATTGGGTAAATCAGCTGCAAAAGACTTCTTTAACATATCAAAAAGCAAAGATAACACTTTGAGGACTAAGGTGTGCCTAACACAAGCAATGGTATTTTCAATTGCCTCATGAATGTGAAAGCTGAACAATAAATAAGGGAGACCTAAGAAGAACTGATGCATTTGAATTATAATGTTGGTGATGACTACTGAATGGATTGCCAGAAGAACAAACAAACCTGTCTTGGAAGAAGTACAGCTAGAATGCTTTTCAGAGATGGGGATGGTCAGGCTTTGTGTCACATGCTATGACATATTATCTGTAGGGACTAGTCCCTGGAGAAAGACATTATGTTTTGTAAAGTAGAGGGTCAGCGAAAAAGAGGAAGACCCTCAATGAGAGAGATCAACCCAGTGGCTGCAACAATAGGCTTGAACAGTAACAATTGTGATGATGGCACAGGATCAGACAGTGTTTCATTCTGTTGTACATGGGGTTGCTATGAGTTGGCAACAACTGAATGATACCTAACAACAACAAGGACAGGAGAGATTGTTTCAGGTGTCATCTACATACTTTTGATGCAGAATCTGTGGCATCTAATATTTCCCTTCAAAGTTAGTCACTTTAGAAAGGAACAGGAACTCAGAATCAGAATGTATAACTTACCCTGAAGCAGGATCATTAAAACTTTTAAGTACATTCGAGAAGATTGAGAGTCTCAGCTCCAATGTTCCTTTTCAATCAAAATATTTAAAACAACTTCATTTTCTAATCCAATTAATAAACTCTCTTTTGTCTCCTTATGAATTTATTATTTGCAACATGTGCTTTATCAAGTAACACTAGACTTGTTAGAGCCAGTGAAAATTCTAATGATCCTATAAAAGGGCTGAAAATAGCATGAAATTAAAGATCTTTGTCTGAGCAAAAGAGCAAAGACCCTCAGACCGTAACCTTCTTGAGTAAGTTTTTGATCTTTGACCTTTGGCAACTCTGAATCACTGCTTATGGGATCAGCCCTCAGGGGAAAGTTCTCACCAGCATACTGGAGAAGTAGGTTGAACCCGATCATCTATGTTGTTGTTGTTGTTATGTGCCGTCTAGTTGAATCTGACTCATAGCAACCTCCTTGGGTTGCCGAGGCAGTATCACTACAGAAGTAGATTGCCCAACCTTCCTTCCAAGGAGTGGCTGGTGGTTGAACCACCAGCCTTCTGGTTAGCAGTCAAGTGGCTTAGGCACTATGCTACCAGAGCTCCCAGATCATCTATAGTAATGCAGAAAGTTAACTTTCTCCCAGTAAGTTAGGATTAGCAGGTTCCAAATCCATGCTTATTTGAAACATTTGAAAGACTTTGGAAGAAATCATATACAAAACATAGTGAATGAATAATCCAAATATATTTATCCTGCCCAAATTTCATTCTGAGCCTACAGAATTAATCTGTTTTAGAGAGGCCTAAGTCATCAGACCCAATCATTTTGTTCTAAGTTAAAAAGAGATATATGTTGATGACTAATGAGGAATAGTACAATTTCTTCTATTCATACCAGCTGGGTAATAAGTCCCATATCTTCTTATCCTTGAGTAACAAAGGGAACCCTTGTGGCTTAGCGGTTAAAGCATTTGGCTGCTAACCAAAAGGTTGGCAGTTTGAGCCAGTTGCTCCACATTAGAAAGATGAAGCTGCCTGCTTCTGTGGAGATTTACAGCCTTGGAAACACTATGGGGCAGTTCTACTCTGTCCTATATGGTGGCTATGAGTCAGAATTGACCTGATGGCAGTAGATTTGGGCGTTTGGGGTTTTAAGCAACAGAAGTCCTCAGTCCATCATTTCATAGGGAAAATAACTTTGAACCAGTAGAGAGGCAACAGGATTTCTTTTCTTCACTTTCGACATGACCAAATGACTAGGGACAAGTTGCTCTCATTAAGAGTGCAAAATGGACAAGAGTGTAAGATGATCACCACATTGTTCAGTGTCTCAGTTTACAGACACAGCTCTCCAGTCTCATTCTCATGCTTCAGAAAGAATCAGAGTCTAAGTAAAGTTGACTGTATTTTAGCTCTGTTGTTTTTAGGTGCTCTTGAGTTGGCTCCAACTCGTAAAGACCATATATACAACAGAACAAAACACTACCTGGTCCTGTGCCATCCTTGCAATATTTGCTATGCTTGAGCCCATCGTCATAGTTGCTGTGTCAACCCTTCATTAAGGGTCTTCTACTTTTCTCTGACCCTTTATTTTACCAAGCATGATATCCTTCTGCAGGGACCAGTCCCTTCTGACAATATGACCAACATACATGAGACACAATCTGGCCATTCTCATTTCTAAGGAGCATGTTGTCTGTACTTCTTCCAAGACAGATTTGTTCATTCTTCTGGCAGTCCATGGAATTTTCAGTATTCTTCACTGTTCTGGTTACCTGGTGCCACTCTGACAAGAATATACCACAAATAGGATGGCTTGAACAAATAAGAGTTTATACTTACAATTTGGAGGCTTTAAGTCCAAGTTCAAAGTACCAGGCTCTAGGGGCTGGGTGAAAGCCCCTCAACCTTGAGGTCCAGCTCTGCCTCCTGCTCTTGGTCCACTGGAGCTAGAGGCTTTTCTTCATTCAGGCAGCTGCTGGCTGCTGAGACTGACAAACCCAAGGTCGACAAATAAAAAGGCACAGTCCTGATGTTACCAAACCACACAGCAGACCATTAATTCAAGTTCACTGAAAGTCCCAAGGTTGGTGCCAGCTCTGCCTCCTGCTCTTGGCCCACTGCAGCTAGAGGCTTTTCTTCACTCAGGCAACTGCTGTCGACAAATAAAAAGGCACAGTCCTGATGTTATCAAAGCACACAGCAGACCATTAATTCAAGTTCATTGAAAGTCCTGAGGTCGGTGGAGCATGGCAGGCTGCTGAACAATGACATGACTACATGCAAGGTTCAAGCATGCCAAAGGTGGAGACCATTCCCAAATCTGTTTCTTATATATGGGAAGCAGACCACATACCCAAAGGCAGTCACTCAGCTGCTCACAGTAGATTCCACCATGGAGTTGATTATCAGTCTCATCATGAGGAATACTACATCCAGCTGCCCAGCCTCGACCAGGCCTAGCCAAGTTGACACACAAACTTAACTACCACATTCACCAACACCACAATTCAAATGAATCAATTCTTCTTGTCTTCCTTGTTCATTGTCTAGCTTTCACATGTATATGAGATTATTGAAAATACCGTGGCTTGGGTCAAGTGCACCTTAGTCTTCTTAGTCTTTTACCTCTAGGTAAATAAAATTGTCTTCAAAGGGTGGCATACCCCACCTGCTTCCAATTACAACATCTGAGGGAATCTATGGTCTGCATGAATTCTTGGTGGCATCAGCTTGTCCTGGTGCTTAGCCTCCTTGCCCCTCACATATTGGTACTGTCCCTCACAATACCAAATGATGAGAACTTCAGCCCCATCTTTGCTTTACACACAAACCATCTCTAGCTTCCTTTTATATATTTGACAGTTTAATAAAGTTTAGTGAAGACGGTCAAATCCTAGAAACCACAGGTATTTTGCTGGTTCCTCTATTAAAGAGATCTAGGTTAGAATTCTGGCTTATTACTTATTAGCTGTAAGATCCTGGACAATTTTTATAATCACTCAGAGAATCCATTTCTCATTCAAAGGACATTACCTCCATTATAAGACTGTTACAAGCACAAACGAAATCAAAATTCCTTGAATCAAATGGGAACAAAAACACAACATACTAAAATCTTTAGGATACAGCAAAAGCATATCAAAGGGGAGTTCCAGTAAGATGGAGGACTAGGAAGAAAGACTTCATAGACACTCTTCAACAAAGAAAAGGGAAACCAATTAACACAGATACAGAATATAATCCTGGACCCCTGAGCCTTGAAGGGGAGGATATAGAAGTGGACTAAACCCCAACTGGCAGAAGAATTTGCATGACAATACCAAAAAAGGAGACAGACAGCACTGTGGTCTGGCAGCGATCCTGAGTGATCCTGAAAGCATGGCACAGACAGCTTGGAGATTCCTGAGTGGTGGTAGGACCTAAGAATTAACCTACAAATCAGCTCTGCTAGCCAGGGACTGCATGGAGGACTGCTCTGGTGGCTGGGGAACAGAGAAGGTGAAGACAAAGGAGGGCTGAGCTGTGGACTTTTGCCAGTCCGAATGATGCTGCCATTTTGAATGTTTAAAAGCAGCTTGACTATTTTGGATATTTAAAGAGACAGTGCTCTTGTAGATTCCTGGGGCTTAAGAACACGTTCTGCTTGCCAGCAACACCAAGGACTATCTAGACCTGCAAGACTGAAAAG
>NW_006921623.1:13735116-13735612 GCF_000298275.1 Orycteropus afer afer | reverse complement strand
TTTTTTTTTTTTTTCACTTTCTTTTTTCTGGTGATTAGTTTGCTTGTATTTGTTTGTTTTAAAACAATGATTTTAATAATAACAGTAATTATTAATAATTACTTTTGTCCTTTTTACTATTATTCTTATTCTTCCCCTCCCAGATCCTAGTTTTCAGCATATTTTCTTTCCCAGTTCATGGTTAAAAATTTTTTTTTTAATTTAAGATTTTTTTAAAAAAATATTTTCCCCCTTTCTTCTCATGGTTAACTATGTACCTTGCTTTTCTTTTTGCATTTTTCCCATTTTTTTCCTTCATTATACTTCTTCCCTACCTTTTTTCTCTTGTGCCCTAACCCCACGTATTGCAGGCTGTCTTGATTTTTCTTCTTCTTTTTCTCTTCTTTCTTTTTTTGGTTACTGTTCCTGTTTGATTACATGGTGTGTTTTTGGTCCATGTGCTTTTAGTTTTTTGATGGTTATTCAATTGTAATTTTTGTCTAACTGAGTGGGAGAC
>NW_006921623.1:13728198-13732136 GCF_000298275.1 Orycteropus afer afer | reverse complement strand
AAAACTGGATATCCATTTGCAGAAAAATGAAACAAGATCTGTACCTCACACCATACACAAAAACGAACTCCAGATGGATCAAAAACTTAAATGTGAAACCTAAAACTATAGAATTCCTCAAGGAAAAAGTAGGGGCAAATTTAGGGACCCTAATATATGCCATGAATAGATTATCAAGCATAACTCAAAATGCACACACAGCTGAAGAGAATCTAAATGATTGGGACCTTCTAAAAATTAAATTTTTTTGTGCTTCCAAAGACTTCTCCAAGAGTCAAAAGAGAACCTACATATTGGGAAAAAATATTTGGCAATGACATATCTGATAAGGGACTTATCTATAGAATTTATAGAAAACTCCAACACCTCAATAAAAAAAGGACAAATAATCCAATTAAAAAGAGGGCAGAAGACATGAATAGACACTTCACCAAGGAGGATATTCAGGTGGCCAACAAACATATGAAGAAATGTTCACGATCCTTAGCCATTAGAGAGATGCAAAGTAAAATAACAATGAGATATCATCTTGCTCCATCACTAGTAACAAAGTTCAACAAGACAGAAAATAGCAAATACTGGTGAGGATATGAAGACATTGGGACTCTCATACACTGCTGGACTGCTGGTGGGACTGTAATATGGTACAGCCACTATAGAAAGCAGTATGGAGATTCCTTAAAAAGTTGGAAATAGAATTACCATTTGACCCAGCTATTCCATTACTAGGTATATATCCTAAAAAAGTGAAAGCCATGACAAGAACAGACATATGCACACCGATGTTCATCGCAGCACTATTTACAATAGCCAAAAGATGGAAACAACCTAGATGTCCATCAACTGAGGAATGTATAATCAAACTATGGTTCATATACACAATGGAATTCTATGCAACCCTAAAGAATAACCTAGAATTTGCAAAACACTGTATAACATGGATGAACTTGGAGGATATTATGTTGAGTGAAATATGTCAATCACAGAAGGACAAATATTGTATTAGTCCATTATTGTGAAAGTCAAGGAAAGGTTTATCTATGGAAGGAAAATTTCTTTGTTAGTTATCAGGGGTGGGAGGGGAAGGGAGGGAAGATTGTTATATAGGTAGAGATAAGTATTGTTTTTGGTGAAGAAAAGGGCAATGTACCAAATGTGAGTGATCAAAATGGTGGCATTGGGGAAGAGGAAGACATAGAGAGGTACGTGGTAGGTACAGACAGCAGAGATGAACCCTTTTATACATACAGTACTGCATTGTCAGTGAAGGCAAACATGGGTATACAGGTGTATAGATGGGTGGACACGCTGAACTATTGGATATACCTATGAAGCAGGGAGTGTACCCAAGCCCATGTATAGGGTTGGCAGACAATGGTCCTGTAAGTATATGTGTATGATCTGAATTCCTAGGTGTGTAGTAAAGCTGACAAGGTACAAGGTTGTTGTCACTTCTTGGTCACAGCTAGCTACCAGAAAGACCAAGTAGTTGAACCTGTGGGCTTGGGCCCATAATCACAGGGGAAATCAAGCTCAACTGGCATAACGTACTACACAAAACATTGTTCCACCTCCTACTTTGATGAGTAATGACTGGGATCTTAAAAGCTTGCAAGCAACCAGCTGGATGAATGATGGGTCTTTCCTCATCCAGAGCAAAGAAAAACGAAGAAAACCAAATATTCCTGGAAAGAATTAGTCCTAGCAACTGGTACACCACGTGATCCACAGCCTATACAACCATGAGACCCAAAGAATTAGATGGTGTCTGGCTACCACTGTCAACCACTTGGAGGGGGATCTATGTAGGAGATCCTGGATAGAGAGGGAGAACAATGTGGAACAAAACTCAAAATCATTTGGGGGGGAAAAAAAGAGGGTTACCAGTTTTGCTGGTCTGATATAGCCTGGTGTAACCACTGAGACTATAGCCTCTACTCCCCTTCAGGTCTGGAATTGAACCACCCCCACGGCTTCCAGCCAAACAAAAGACAGGCATATGAGCTGAACATTTACCTGATGTAGATACACTCCTTGGAGAGAACAATCATGGGAGAAAGAAGGGCTGTTTATGTGCAGGAAGATAGCTCAGGGAGCAGAAGTTCGTGGAGGGATGGACACAGGGAGAAGATAATGATTAGAAGGAAGTAGGAGGGGAGCTGTTGCATTGTGGTAAATTATAGACATTGTCATGAAATGTCATGTGGACTGCTGTATGGAAAGTGAATTTGCTCTGTAAATTTTCACCCAGATCACAATTAAAAAAAAAAAGAAGGAGGAGGAGGAGAAGAAGAAGGAGGAGGAGGAGCCAAAGTCAACATTTTAATCCAACATCTTCAATAATCAGAAAAAGGACAGGGAAAAAAAAGCTTTCAGTCACCAGAAGGAAAGAAAGAGTAAAGATTTGAGCAGAAATAAATGAAAAAGAAAATAGAAAGATAATAGAAAAAATCAGCAAGACTAGAAGTTAGATTTTTGAAAAGATTAACAGAATTGACAAACCAGTGACAAACTTAACAAAGGAAAAGAGGGAAAGAATACAAATAACATGAATAAGAAACAAATTGGGTAATGTCACAACAGAAGCAACTGAAATAAAAATGATATCAGGATATTATGAAGAACAGTACTCTAACAAATTTGAAAACCTGGAAGAAATGGACAGATTTCTAGAATCACTCTACTTACCTAAATTAACAAAGACTGAGGTGGAAAAGTTGAACAGACCCATAACAAAAGAAGAAATTGAACAGGTCATAAAAAATTATCAACCAAAAAGTCCTGGCCCAGACAGTTTTACTGGATTCAACCAAATGTTCAGAGAAGAACTGACACCAATCCTACTCAAACTATTCCAGAACATAGAAAAGGGTGAAATACTCTCAAATTCATTTTATGAAGCAAGCATAGCCTTGATACCAAAACCAGGCAAAGATATCACTAAGCAGAAAAACTACAGAGTAATATCCTTCATGAATATAGATGCAAAAATATTCAACAAAATCCTAACCAATAGACTCCAGCAACATATGTATATATATATGTAAAATAATACATTATGAACAAGTGGGGTTCACATCAAGTATGCAAGGATGGTTCCACATTAGAAAAAAAATGAATATAATCCATCACATAAGTAAAACAAAGGAAAAGAAATCCATGATCATATCAATCAATGAAGAAAAGGCATTTGATAAAATATGGCATCCATTCCTGATAAAAAACTCTCAGAAAAATAGAAATAGAAGAGAAATTCCTCAACATAATAAAGGGTATGTATACAAAACCAACAGCCAACACTATTCTCAATGGAAAGAGACTGAAACCTTTCCCTTTGTGAATGGGAACCAGACAAGGATGCCCTCTATCACCAGTACTATTCAACATTGTAAGTGAAAGTCTTAGCCAGGGCAATAAACCAAAGATGGCAAATCAAAGGCATCCAAATTGGTAAGGAAGAAGTAAAACTATCCTTATTTGCTGAGGATATGATACTATACATAGAGAACCCAAGAGACTCAGCAAGAAAACTACTAAAACTCATTAAGAGATTTACCACAGTGGCAGGATACAAGATCAACATACAAAAAATCAGTTGGATTCCTCTGTACCAGTAAAGAGATTGCTGAAAAGGAAATAAAGAAATCAATACCACTTACAATAGCTATCAAAAAAAGCTCTGGTAGTGTAGTGCCTAAGGCAGTTGACTGCTAACTAGAAGGCTGGTGGTTAAAATCCACCAGCTACTCCTTGGAAGGAAGGTTGGGCAATCTACTTCTGTAGTGATATCACTTCAGAAATCCAAGGAGGGGTTGCTATGAGTTGGGTCTGACTCAATGGCACATAACAACAACAACAACAACAACAAACTTGGAAATAAATCTTACCAAAACATAAAAAACCTGTGTGTTAGACTGGGTTCTCTAGAGAAACAAAAC
>NW_006921623.1:13726214-13726779 GCF_000298275.1 Orycteropus afer afer | reverse complement strand
TCCACCCCTTGGTTCCTGGACCCATGAATCCTGGCTATTGGAGAAACAGAATCATATATTGGATGCTGGTTTAGAGCATATACAGCCTCCTGGAGTACATTGCCAAACCCTTCAAGGTATTGCCACCCAACTGGTGCCATAATTGTGTTTTCAGGAGGCCATTCCATCATTCTATCAAGCCAGCTGCTTCAGGATGATGGGGAACATGGTAAGACCTGTGAATTCCATGAACATAAGCCCATTGCCACACTTCATTTGCTGTGAAATGAGTCCCTTGATCCAAAGCAATGCTGTATGGGATACCATGACAGTGGATAAGGCACTCTGTAAGTCCACGGATGGTAGTTTTGGCAGAAGGATTGTGTGCAGGGAAGGCAAATCCATATCCAGAATAAGTATCTATTCCAGTAAGAAAAAAACACTGTCTGTTCCATGATGGAAGTGGTCCAATGTAATCAACCTGCCACCAGGCTGATCACCCTGAGGAATTGTTCCATATTGCGGACTCAGTGTTGGTCTCTGCTGCTGGCAGATTGGGCACTCAGCAGTGGTGGTAGCCAAATCA
>NW_006921623.1:13724901-13726114 GCF_000298275.1 Orycteropus afer afer | reverse complement strand
ACCTTTTGGTGGGCATTAACATGAGACACAAATACCTTTACTCCTTTGGCCCATTCAGAGAGATCTATCCACACACCTCTTCCCCATACATCCTTATCACCAATCTTCCAATCATGCTCCTTCCAAGTCCCAGACCATCCAGCTAAGCCATTAGCCACAGTCCATGAATCCGTATATAATCGCACATCTGGCCATTTCTTATTCCATGCAAAGTGAACAGCCATATGCATGGCTCGAAGTTCTGTCCATTGGGAGGATTTCCCTTCACCATTGTCCTTTAAGGAAGTCCCAGAAAGGGGCTGCAGTGCCACTGCTGTCAACTTTCTAGTGGTGCCTGCATATCACGCAGAGCCATCTGTAAACCAGGCACGAGTTTTCTCTTCCTCAGTCAACTGACCATAAGGAACTCCCCTGAGGCCATAGGTGCAGACTGGGAGAGGGAAGGTAATGTGACTGGAGTGGAGACTATAGACATTTGGTCCACTTCCTCATGCAACTTACTTGTGCCTTAAGGCCCTGCTCTAGCCTGATTTCTGATATACCACTTCCATTTAATGATGGAGTGCTGATGTGCACATCCGACTTTATGACTCTGTGGGTCAGACAACACCCAGTTCATGATGGGCAGCTCAGGCCTCATGGTCACTTGGTGGCCCGTGGTTAGGCGTTCAGTCTCTACTAAAGCCCAGTAACAAGTCAAAAGCTGTTTCTCAAAAGGAAAGTAGTTATCTGCCGGAGAATGGCAGGGCTTTGCTCCAAAACCCCAAGAGTCTGCATTGCAATTCACCAATAGGGACCTGCCAAAGACTCCAAACAGCATCTCTATCTACTATAAACACTTCAAGCACCATTGGATCAGCCGGATCATATGGCCCAAGTGGCAGAGCAGCCTGCACGGCAGCCTGACCCTGTTGCAGAGCCTTCTGTTGTTCTGGGCCCCACTCAAAACTAACAGCTTTCTGAGTCACTTGATAAATAGGCTGCAGCAACACACCAAATGAGGTATATGTTGCCTCCAAAATCCAAAGAGACCCCAAAAACGTTGTGCCTCCTTTTTAGTTGTGGGGGAAGCCAGATACAATAACTTATCCTTCACTTTAGTAGGAATATCTCAACATGCTCCACACCATTGGACCCCTAGAAATTTCACTGAGGTGGTAGGTGCCTGAATTTTCATTGGGTTAATTTCCCAACCTCTAGCATGCATATGTCT
>NW_006921623.1:13722775-13724161 GCF_000298275.1 Orycteropus afer afer | reverse complement strand
AATCTCTGCAACCCTTCCAGGGATGCAATATTGCTTTTGGTTTACTACTTGTGTAGGTAGAGGCAGTTCTAATGGCTTCCACTTGGCTTTTCCTACCATAATAGCCCTTACTCCACATGTCAGGGACCCAATGTGGGAATTCTGCCAATTGTTCAGTATATCTATTCCAATTATGCATTCGGGCACTGGCGAAATCAGTACAGGATGGATTCAGGGACCCACTGGACCCACTGTGAGATGCACCTTAGCTAAGACTCCATCAATAACTTGACCTCCATATGCTCCCACTCCGACTGATGTGCCACAGTGATGTTTTGGGTCTCCTGGAATTAGTGTCAATTCAGAGTCAGTGTCCAGTAATCCCCCAAAAGTCTGATTATTTCCTTTTTCCCATTGAACAGTCACTCTTGTAAAAGGCCTCACTCAGATCCCTTTGGGAAAGGCTAGGAGAAAGATTGACATTACAGATTTTTGACAATGTAGTGGGGTCCTTCCTCAAAAGTACCTGGCCTCCCTTCATTCAAGGAGTTGTGGGACTGTAAACTGACTAAAGTCTGGGAATTGATTGAGAGGTCGTGACTCTGTATTCTGGCGATTCAATCTAGGTTGCTGTTCATGTGACCTAGAATTCTGTTTATACAGATCAAGTAAATATTTAGTAGGCTCGCCATGTATTTCACTACTTGGAACACCACGAGCAAGTAGCCAATGCCATAATTCCACATGGGCAGACTATTCTGATTACTATTCTGACTCTGCTGTCCATTTTGGTAACCACACCCACCTTGCCTTTGTTGATTAACTGCTGCCACTTGCCCCCTACTACCATGGGGTCCAATCAGCCCCATTGTAGTTAAGTGTCTTAGTTCTATTAGGGCAGTTCCCACTGTCAAATCAGGTTTACATAAAATAGCAATCACAGCAGTCTTCAAAGATACTGGAGCTCCCTTCACAAATTTATTCCTCATGGTATTGGTGAAAGGCGTGTCTTCTGGACTCTCCATTTCTGGCTCTAAGGGTCTAATCTGATAAATCCATTCTAACAGGCCAATTTTCCTCAGCCTCTGGATACCTTTTTCTACATTATACCAAGGCAGGTATGGTACTTCAACTTGACTTAAGATAGGCCACTGCATAATCCATGCTTTAGTAAGCCAACCAAATAAACTATTAGATCCTTTCCTAACCTCTCGAACTGAAACATTGAATGAAGAATCTGTACTTAGTGGGCCTAAATCAATAAACTAAGACTGTTCCAACTTTACATTCCTTGCACTATTATCCCACAACCTCAGTAGCCATTCCCATACATATTCTCCAGGCTTCTGTCTATACATGTTAGCAAAATCAAGTAGGTCTTTTCAGGTGTAGCATACCACCTCCTCA
>NW_006921623.1:13720083-13721745 GCF_000298275.1 Orycteropus afer afer | reverse complement strand
ATTTATCTTAGGAAAATGGCTCACGCACTTATAGAAGCTGGAAAGTCCAAAGTTTCTGGATCAAACGTCAAGCTGGAGGCTTTTCCCAACTCTTGCAGCCACAGGGGCTGAGGAGCTCAGAGCTGGCAGGCAGTACACTGGCTGTTGACTCCAATAAATGATGAATCCAAGATCTCCAGGCTGAATGGTGAATTGTTTACTCATGGACAGTTGTAGGCAGCACAACAGAATCCTGATCCACAGAAGAATGTCTCCTCTCCTAGGATGTCCACAGATATACTGGAAGCAGGCCTCACCCCTAGGGAAACTCCCTTTCAACAGATTGGCTGCTCAAAACATAGTCATCTGATCCCATCATGAGAACAACCACATCACAACAGCCCAAACCACAAAGATTTGTGGTCCAGCCAAGTTGACACACAGGTCCATCTATCACAATCTGTACAAAGAAAAATGCAAAACACTACTTCAAGGAACTATAAGAAATTAAATAAATAAATAGAGTTGTTGTTGTTGTTGTTGTTATGTGCCGTCGAGTCGGCCCCGACTCATAGCGACCCCTCCTTAAATGGAAGAACATAGATAGGAAAACAAACCATAGTTTAGGAAGCTTCAAGATGACATATTTGCACTGGGCAAAAGACCTGTTTAAAGTGATAAAGAGCAAAGATATCTCTTTGAAGACTAAGGTGTACCTTACCCAAGCCACGGTAATGTCAATTGCCTCATATGCATGTATAAGCTGGACAGTGAGTAAGGAAGACTGAAGAAGAGTTGATGCTTTTGAGTCGTGGTATTGGTGAACAATACTGAAAGTACCATGGACTGCCAGAAGAACAAACAAATCTGCCCTGGACAAAGTGCAGCTGGAATACTCCTTGGAAGCCAGAATGGCCAGACTTCGTCTGACTTACTTTGGTTATCTTCTCAGAAGGGACCATTCTTTGGAGAAGGATATCATGCTTGGTAAAGTGGAGGGTCAACAAAAAATGGGAGGGCACTCAATGAGATAGATTGACACAGGGGCTGCAACAATGGGCTCAGGTGTAGGAAGGATTGTGAGGCTAGCACAGGACTGGAAAGTGTTTCTTTCTGTTGTACATTTGTTGTTGTTCTTATGTGCTGTCTAGTTGGACCCAACTCATAGCGACCCCTCCTTGGGTTTCTGAGGTGTTATCACTACGGAAGTAGATTGCCTAACCTTCCTTCCAAGGAGCGGCTGGTGTGTTTGAACTGCCAGCCTTCTGGTTAGCAGTCAAGTGCCTTATGCACTACACTACCAGAGCTCCCCTGTTGTACATAGGGTGGTAGTGAGTCAGAGCCAATGCAATGGCACCTAACAACAACAACATATATGTGGTGGCAGAGGCTATATCTACATATGTGTTTGTATGTGAAATAAGAAAGCAACAGATCACTAAAAAGACAAGAAAAGAAGAGAAGACCAAAGTGGATGACAGAATAGACTCTGAACTTTGCCCTTGAATGGAGAGTAGCTAAAGTAAATGGAAGAAATGACAAGATAAAAGAGATGAACAGAAGATTTCAAAGAGCAACTCAAGCAGACAAAACCAATTACTATAATAAAATGTGCAAAGACCTGGAGTCTGAAACCAAAAGGGAAGAACATGCTCGGCATTGCTCAAGCTGAAAGAGTTGAAG
>NW_006921623.1:13713604-13718072 GCF_000298275.1 Orycteropus afer afer | reverse complement strand
TCAGGAGATCTTGGATAGAGTGGGAGAACAATGTGGAAGAAAATTCAAAATCATAAAAAAAAAAAAAAAGACCAGGTTTACTGATCTGATAGAACCTAGTGAGACCCCCCAAGACTAGTTCTTAGTTACCATCCAAATCTGGAACAGAACTCACTTCTGTGGCTTCCAGCCAAACAATGTTGTTGTTGTTGTTGTTGGATCTGATTAATAGTCACCCCTCCTTGGATTTCCGAGGCGGTATCACTATGGAAGTAGATTGTCCAACCTTCCTCCCAGGGAATGGCTGGTGGGTTTGAACTGCAATAAACATGTTTACATGGTGAACATTTACATCAGATAGGTATACTCCTTGGAGCAATCAAGATCAATCATCAGAGAACAGAAGAGCATGTTTGCACAGGGAGATAGCTTATGGGGGGTGGCGACATGGTGCTAGTGCATGGGAAGAAAGGACACAGTGAAGAGGTAACTACAGGGAAGAAGTGCGAAGAGAGATGTTACACTGTGGGGAATTGTAGTCAATGTCATGAAATAAAATGTATATGAACTGCTGTATGGAAAAGGAATTTGCTCTGTAAACTTTCATCCAAATCACAAAAAAAGAAAAAAGAAAAGGAAAGAAAAAAAAAGAAATCACAAAATTTCTATTTCTAACATTTCAAGAGCCCTTGGGTAGTTTTTTATTATTTGGTCTAGAGACAGAAGCAGAGGATCTGTCTGTAGGCACTTACTCCTCCTACTAGCAGAAGAATTCCAAAGACAATTTAAAATGACAAATTCTTTAATGGATCCAATAGTTCATGTCAAAGTATTAGTCAGAACTTGAGGTCAAAGTCTTGAGCAGTGCTTACAACTACCTCCCTACCTCTCCTAATATTTTTAAGCAAAAACCTTTTCCCAAGTATCTAATAAGCTCAACCCCAGGTAGGAATATAGTTGTGGGGACAGGGAGTCCATAGAAAATACACGTCCTCTTTTCAAAGAAAAGGAATTAGTTTTAGTTACATATGCCTGATACATAGAAGTTGATAAATACAAGATAGCTAATATTACCGTTATTAGAATTCTTTCATCCCTTTCTATTTTCTCATACAGTTCCCCCAAAGGAAATAAGACTGAGAGAATAAACACAAAAAAAAGTTTGGGATTCACAAGCTATCTGATTTTCCTAGCTTTTTGTGGTGAACAGATTTTTGTTTTTAACCAGTTACCCACGTGGCTACACCAGATTTTTCGATTCACATCTATAACAAAAGTGTGAATATATATTTTTAAATCTCTGTTTTCATTTTAAAGAACACGTTCTCTATTTTACCTTGCTTTCTATATGCACAAAGCCTCAGTCTAGAAATACATCTTATCTTCATACTTCTCAAGTTCTATCTACCTCATACGTTTGGGAGACATTCACCTTTAACCTCTATTTGATGTCATTTGCTGCCTGAGTTACAGCCTATGTGTATCATTTTACCATTGGAAATTAGTTCTGGAAAGCAAGCCTAGCATATTTCCATGGGGCCAAAACACTGTGCGAACTTTTAAAGAAGTGATGTATAAAAAAGACAAATAGATGATTTCATAGTAATAGTAGGAGACTTTAACAACATGACTTTCAATGAAAGATAGAATAACTGGAAAAAAATTCAACAAAGACACAGAAGAACTAAGCAATACAGTCCACCAACTTGACCTTATAGACATTTTCAGAGCACTTCACCCAAAAACAGCACAGAACATTCTCCAGGATAGACTATATGTTAGGCCACAAAGCAAGCCTCAATAAACTTAAAAACGTTGAAATACTTCAAAGAATCTTCTCAGATCACAATGCAATAACACTAGAAATCAACACTAAGAAGATCAATGTAAAAAGGGCAAGCACATGGAAACTGAACAACACTCTCCTTAAAAACTACCAGGTAGAAGAAACAGGAGCTCTGGTAGCATAGTGCCGAAGGCACTTGACTGATAACCAGAAAGCTGCTGATTCAAACCCACCAGCCACTCCTCGAAAGGAAGGTTGGGCAATCTACTTCCGTAGTGATACTTCCTCAGCAACCCAAGGAGGGGTCGCTATGAGTCGGGTCCGACTCAACAGCACATAACAACACAAATAGAAAAAACAAGAAAGAAATTAAAAATTTTCTTGAAGCAAACAAGAATGAAAACACAACAAGCTAAACAAAATCTTTGGGATGTAGCAAAACCAGTGATCACAGGGCAACTTATAACAATAAATGCACACATCAAAAGAGAAGAAAGTGTTAAAATCAACACCTTAATCCAATATCTCCAACAATTAGAAAAGGAGCAGCAAAAAAGCCCACAGTCACCAGAAGAAACGAAATAATAAATGTTTGAGCAGAAATAAATTAAACAGACAATAGAAAAGATCAAAAAGACTGGAAGTTGGTTCTTTGAAAAGATTAACAAAATCAACCAACCTCTGGCAAACTTAACAAAGAAAAAGAAGGAGAAATGGAAATAATATGAATAAGAAATGAAATAGGCAATGCCACAACAGTACCTGCTGAAATTAAATGGGTATCAAGACACTATGAAGAACTGTATACCTACAAATTTGAAAACATAGAAGAAATGGAGAGATTTCTAGAATCACACTACTTACCTAACCTAACATAGACTGAGATGGAAAATTTGAACAGACCCATAACAAAAGAAGACACTGAACAGGTCATAAAAATTTATCAACCAAAAAAGGCCCTGGCCCAGGCAGTTTTACTGACCTGGATACCAAAACTAGTAAAGACATTACTAGTAAGAAAAACTGCACAGACCAATATCCCTCATGAATATAGATGTAAAAATCTTCAAAAAAATCCTAGCCAATAGACTCCAGCAATATATTTTAAAAATAATACATTGTGACCTAGTGGGGTTCATACCAGGTATGCAAGGATAATTCCACATTAGAAAAACAATCAACATAATTCATCACATAAGTGAAATAAAGGAAAAGAACCACATGATCATATCAATTGATGCATAAAAGGCATGTGATAAAATACAACACCCATTCCTGATAAAAACTCAAAAAAAAATGAGAATAGATGGGAAATTCCTCAACATATAAAATGGCATATATAAGCTGCCATCTAGATGCAATGATGGGTCTCTCCTCGTCCAGAGCCAAGAAGAATGAAGTAAACCAAAAATTCATAGAAACAATTAGTCCTAGCGACTGGTACACCATCCAACCTGCAGCCTATATGACTATAAGACCAGAAGAACTAGATGGTGCCCAGCTACTAATGTCAACCACTTGGAAGAGGATCTATGTAGGAGATCCTGGATAGACAGGGAGAACAATGTGGAACAAAACTCAAAATCATTTGGAAAAAAAGAGGGGAGGGGATCAGGTTTGCTGGCCCAATAGAGCCTGGTGGAACCACTAAGACTATGGCCCCTAGCTGCCCTTCAGTTCTGGAATTGAACGCATGTCTGTGGCTTCCAGCCAAACAATAGACAGGCATATGAGTTGAACATTTACCTGAGGTAGATACACTCCTTGGAGAGAACAAGCATGGGAGAAAGAAGGGCTGCTTATGCACAGGGAGACAGCTCAGGGGGCAGGGGTGCATGTAAGGATGGATATAGGGAAGAGGTAGCTATCAGGAGGAAGTAGGAGGGGAGATGTTGCATTGTGGTAAATTGGGTCAATGTCATGAGACAAAGTGTATGTGAACTGCTGTATGGAAGTATATTTGCTCTGTAAATTTTCACCCAAATCACAATTAAAAAAAATTGGCATATATGCAAAACCAACAACCAACTTTATCCTCAGTGGAAAGAGACTGAAAGCATCTCCTTTGCAAACAGGAATCAGATAAGGTTGCCCTCTATCACCACTTCTATTCAACATTGTATTGGAAGTTCTTGGCAGAGCAATAAGGCAAGAAAGGGAAATAAAAGACATCCAAATTCTTAAAGAAGAAGTAAAACTTTGCTATTCACAGATAATATGATCCTATATGTAAGAAACCCAAGAGACTCCACAAGGAAACTATTGGAACTAATTGAAAGATTTAACATAATGTCAGGATACAAGAGCAACATACAAAAATCAGTTGGATTTCTCTACAGCCTCAAAGAGATTGCTGCAAAGGAAATAAGGAAATCAATGCCATTTACAATAGCTACTAAAAACATAAAATACTTAGGAATAAATCTTATCAGGGACACAAAAGACCTATACAAAGAAAACTGCAAAACACTACTTTACAAAACTATAAGTTGTTGTTAGGTGCCATCGAGTCATCTCCAACTCATAACAACCCTATGCACAGCAGAACAAAACACCGCCCAGTCCTGAGCCAACTCCATGATTCCTACTATACTTGAACCCATTGCCGCTGCCACTGTGTCAATCCATCTCTTTGAGGGCCTTCTCCTCTTTCATCGACCCTCAACCTTACCAAGCATGACATCCTTCTCCAGGGAATGGTCC